>NW_006238942.1:290935-333944 GCF_000226075.1 Solanum tuberosum | reverse complement strand
CCCAACCCCCACACTCTTTCTCCATAAAAAACCCCGCGGGAAGCATAAAGAGTTAAGCCACTAATGTCGTGTCGAAGGTTAAACCTCATGATGTCAACAAAGCTAAGGTTTTGTATGTGTTAACTGAGACCAATAAGTTAAAAAGCATGTCAACGTATTATGCCTAAGAGATAAGTGAGATTTAAAGAAAAAATCGCCAAATGACCCCCTAATCTATAACCGGATTTCCAACTACACACTTATACTTCACGGGGTCCTATTACCCCCCTGAGCTATTTTAAAGTGGAATTACTTCCTCCCTGAAATGTCATTATCAGACATCTGTCTTGTGGTGAAATACACGCACTTGACATGTGTATTTCACCATTTAATGATTTTTTTTTAAAAAAAAGTTCTCCTCCTTCCTCTTTCTTTCTTCCCCCCATCATTTTTTCAACCCTAACTATACTACACACCATTTTTTACCTCAATAAATTTCTATATCTCTAACATTTTATAAAAACGAAAATTCAACTCACCTTTTCATCTACTCCGAATCTCTAGAGTCTAGAAGATCGCGATCCTAATTAATCAAATATTTCATCCGACTAATTCAATAATTTTCCACATTTTTTTACATTTCATTCGATTTTCTTTCTTAGACAATTTCAGATACACATTAAATGGGTCATGAACATTCGAGATCAGATTCATCCCTTGAAGATTCCGTCGACAACTCAAAATAATCGCGGATGAGAAGACCAATTTGTAACACCAATTTGAGAAGCCTCTCTCTCTTCCCCATTCTTTATTAATTCTCCCTCTAAAATTTTCATGATTAATTTATAATTTGAGTTTTTGATTTTGATTCTTCATGAATTTTAGGAAAACATGTAGGATCCTTCTTACAAAATGTAGAAGAAATTGTTTTGTTTTAGTTTCTTTTATTAAGTTTGAAAATATTTTTTTAAAATATTACAATTACTTCACTTTGATTTTGTTACTCTTGAATCCATCACTTTAAAAAAATTAATTAATGGGTATGTTTTTTTTTTTTAAATTTAATTTGTTAGATATGTTCTAAATAAGTTTATTGAAAAATTATTTATTCATTAAATGCATTATTGTTGATAATTTTTATTTCAAACATTCATTGTAAAAGCTTCAACAATGATAATGTTGAAAAATGTTGTATAGATAAATAAGAAGAAAGAGAAAGAAAAAGAAAACTAGAAAAAAAATGGAAAATAAATAAATAGGCAACTCACTCTCTCAAAGAGAGTGAAATACACTCTCCATGCCAACTCAACACTTAAGGGGTTATTTATTCCATTTTAAAGTAGTTCAGGGGGGTAATAGGACTCCCGCGGAGAATAGATGTGTAGTTGGAGATCCTGTAATAGGTTGGGGGATCATTTGGCTATTTTCTCGAGATTTAAATATGCATGCACATAATACATACACACGCTTACATGTACTTAATGCACGTAATATTAAAATCATAATCATTAAAAAACAATATTAGATTTTGCAAGAAACTTATAAAAGGATTATTCTATTTATATTAATGTTAATGAGCTATAATAAAAATCTATAAATACATAGGTTAAAAAATAAAAATATTATATAATATAAAAAGATACTACATAAATAGAGGATTAAAAATGGTAAGGATAAAGTAGGCTAGGCATAAGATAAAGGGGAGAGTGAACATTTTTCAAAATTGAGCGGGGAGTTTAATTTTTAAATCAAAATTAGGGAGTGTAAATGATTTTCATCCTTTACGAATATTGACGTATAAGAGATATATGACAATAAAAGTAGTGCAGTTATAAAATAAGTTATAGAGTATACACATTATTGGGGAACAATTAAAATATCACAATAATAATATCACTTATTATTTAATAAAATAGTAGTCCTAAAAATAGATAAATGTTACTACAATGATGTATAAATAAATGTTCAGAAAATTAATACTTGAGTCGTGCTGGACACTATCCTAAAAAACTATTTCAATGGTATGAAATGTTTCCCCAGAATTAAACAAGCCTTCCCTGATAAATAGAGAATAACTGAATCAACAAATTAATTAATATCAGCAAATGATTAGTGCCGAAATTAAATAACAAAACCAAAATAACTGATTAACTAGAAAGAAAAAATTAAAGAGAGAGAGGGGTAAAACGTGAGGTGGAGTAAGAGAGAATAGTTTTTGTTATTGCTTGTGTATTTCCTCTAGGCAAGATACCTATTTATAAGGAAAAAAAAAAAGAAACATACTTTATCATAAGACAAGTGACTTAGACACTTGTCTATTACTTTTCATGCAAAATTTCATCGTGAGACAAGTGTCAAAGAGGGTGAAAAAGAATGGCATACACTGTCATGCTTACCATTTCTCCAAGTTATATTTTCAATACAACTTAATTATTTTAGCTTTGTAAATACACTTTAAAATAAATTTATTTGAAACAAATATTTGCTTGAATAGTAGTAGTTAGGGTAGCACCAACATCAGTATCATCAATAGTTTTAGGACATTTATTATATGTCATATGTGTCCTAAAACTATTGATGATATTGATGTTGGTGCTACCCTAACTGCTACTGTTCAAGTCATTCTATTGGAGGCTTATGGTAAAGAAAAATACAAGTATGTAAATAGACATGGTTACAAGTTCAATGCTAATAATAAAGCCTTCATGGAAAATACACCTCAATGCAAAAGAATATTAGAAAGAAATGACAATCCCGCTAAACTAAAAATAAATTTAGCTGAAACTGATGATGTGGATATTGCGGTCATTAATTTCAGATAAAAATATTGAGTCAATTGTGAGAAATTCGGTGATAGACTTTGTTGCTACGAGACACATTTGTATAAATAAAAATGATTTTTGTGTCAAATACCCAAGTTGAGAAAGGAGAAGATATTGTTTATCTTGGTAACTCAAGGACAACTAAAGTTCTTGAAAAAGGAAAAGTTCTTCTCAAACTCACATCTGGTAAAACTTTGGTATTGAGTAATGTATTGTATGTTCCTAATATCCGAATTAATTTTGATTTCTGTGGGATTATTAGAAAAATGTGGAATGAAGATTTCTTTTGAAGATAATGAGTCCGTACTGACTAAAAATAATATTTTTGTAGGCAATGAATTTTGTAACTATGATTTATTTATGCTTAATATTTGTGATAATTTAAGTGAAAATGTATCTGCTTCTGTTTATTTGATTGAGCCTATTTCCTTGTGGCATGCTAGATTAGTACATGTTAATGTCTCATATATATAAAGAACATACATTATCTTGGTTTAATAGCTGATATAGACTCAAACTCTTTTGACAAATGTGAAATATGTGTTGAAGCTAAAATTACTATAAAGTCGTATTTTTCAGTAAATAGAGAAACTGAATTATTATCTTTGATCCATGTTGATTTGGGTGATATGAAACAGACTATGAATAAAGATGGTAAAAGATATTATGTGACTTTTAGTGATGATTTTTTTCAGATTTACTAAGTTATATTTGCTTAGGAACAAAGTTGATGCATTTGATGCTTTTATTACTTATAAGACTGAGGTTGAAAATCAACTTAATAGAAAAATTAAGAGAATTTGATCTATTAGAGGAAGGAGAATATATATATATATATATATATATATATATATATATATATATATATATATATATATATATCTTTAAATGTTTTATGTGAAAAAGAAGAAATTATTCATGAAGTAGCCTCGCCTTATTCACTTGAATCTAATGGAGTAGCTGAAAGGAAAAATAGAACTTTAAAAAATATGATGAATTTCATGTTAATTAGTTCTAATGCTCCTGATAAATTGTGGGGTGAAGCTATAGTATCTGCATGTCAGTTACAGAATAGAAATCCTCATAAAAGAACTGGTAAAACTCTTTATGAATTGTGGAAAGGTTATAGACCAAAATTGAAATATTTAAAAGTATGGGGGTGTCTTGCTAAAGTTATTTTGCCTGGACCTAAAAAGAGAAAAATAGTTTCTAAAACGATTGATTGCATGCTTATTGGATATGCTGAACATGCTGCATGTAGATTTCTTGTGTGGAAAAGTGATGTGCTTGATTGCAATACTATAATTGAGACAAAGAATGCTGATTTTTTAAACATATTTTTTCATTGTGTGACAAAATTTCTCATGCACATGTTGAAAGAAATAATGAGAGTACTTCTAATATTGAGGAACTGCGGAGGAGCAAAAGACCAAGAAAAGAATATTTTTCTTATGAAAATGTTTTTCAAACTCTTCTTGTTGACAATGAACCATTAAATTATTCTGAAACTATATCTTCCTCTGATGCTAAATTGTGGAAAGAGGTAATAAAAATTGAAATTGATTCAATTATGAAAAATAAAATATGGATTTTGATTTCACTTACCTCCTGATGCAAAACCTATTGATTGTAAGAATTTTCAAAAAGAAACTTAATCCTGATGGATCTATGGATAAATATAAAGCACGGTTAGTAGCAAAATGATTTTCTAAAAAAATAATAATTTCTTACTTTGATACATTTGCACTAGTGACTAGAATTTCTTGTATTCGAATTTTAATTGCTTCAACATCAATTCACAAGCTTTTTCTTCACCAAATGGATGTAAATACAACTTTCTCAAATGGAGATTTAGAAGAAGAGATTTATATGGATCAACCTTAGGGATATATTATTCATGCACAAAAAAATAAAGTTTGTATATCAATTAAATCTCTTTATGGCCTAAAACAAGCTCCTAAACAATGGCATGAAAAATTAGATCAAGTCTTATTGAAAGACAATTTTTCTTCTGTTGAAGTGGATAAATGTGTTTATACTAAAATGGTAGACAACTATTATGTGATAATATGTTATATGTTGATGACATGCTTATATTTGGGTACAAGTTAAAATATTGTGAATAGTATCAAATTATTTTTGTCTACTAATTTTGATATAAAAGATCTGGGTGAAGTAAATATGATATTGAGAGTTAAAGTTATAAGGAGAGAATATTGTATAATTTTGTCACAAGGACATTATGTGGAAATACTTCTTAAAAAATTTGAATGTTTTGAGGTGACACTTGCAGCCACTCCTTATGATGCTAACTCTAAATTGAAAAAAAGAATAATAGTAACCTAGTCGCTCAGTCTAAATACTCTCAAATTATTGGAAGTCTATTACATTTGATGAATTTCACTAGGCCTGATATTGCTTATGCCGTGTGTAGATTGAGTAGATATACTCATAATCTCAATAATGAGCATTGGTTTGCATTAAATAGACTGATGAAATATTTGAGAGAAACAATTAATTATGGTATCATGTATAGTGGATTTCCTTCTACTTTAGAATGTTATTGTGTTGCAACCCGGATCTCTGATTCAGATGAGACAAAATCCACTAGTGGATATGTGTTCACCTTAGGTGATGGTGCAGTATCTTAAAAATCAGCTAAACAGACTCATTGCTAGATCGACTATGGAGTCAAAGTTTGTAGCTCTGGAATTGGCTGGTTTTGAGGCTGAGTGGCTAAGAAATTTCTTAGCAAATATCCCTTGGATAAAGGATGAATTACCTTTGATGTTTATACACTGTGATTTTCAAGCCGCAATTGCTATTGCGAAGAATAAATGTTATAATTATAAGAGAAGACACATGAAATTGAGGCATGAGGTCGTTAAGCAGCTGCTGAGAGATGAAATAATTGTTATTGATTATGTGAAGTTAGAAATTTGGCCGATTCACTGACTAAACCCGTGGGAAGAAAATTAATTCTTCATACCTCAATAGAGATGGGTTTAAGGCCAATGTGATTGTCAATAGAGATGGTAACCCAACCTATGTGATTGGAGATCCCACGAAGTAGGTTAATATGGGTAATAACAAATCAATATTGACAGTGCGTACTAACTGAGAGTGCTTGAACTACTACTGAAAATGGGGGATAAGTTATTAACTCTTAATAAATTCATAGTTCTTAAATAAGGATGGTGTATTAAAGTAGTATACACTTGCTGAATTCACCTATATGAGAAGTGGAGTGTGGCCGCTCCTATGAAACTTTGGCCTAATCTCTAGACCTCTCAACGCGCATGGCCTATTGGTGCGAAACCGCGTTGAACAACAAAAATACTGAGGTCAAATTGTGATTGACAAAGTCTCTGATTTACAATAAGAATTATTGGTTCATAGAAATATTATATTTCACCAGTAATTCTGTAAATTAAATTTTATCGATCTAAGTTTGGTTCATAGTCCGAAAGACACCAAAGTCATTGCATTTTGTCTTGAAAATCCAACAAGTTATATTTATGCGTATAAATTATTTTGATTTATGTGGGGGATTGAAAGTAAATATTTGTTTCAAATGAATTTATTTTAAAGTGTATTTACAAGCCAAAATAATTAAAGTGTATTGAAAATATGACTTGGAGAAATGGTAAGCATGACAGTAGTGTATGCCATTCTTTTTCACCCACTTTGACACTTGTCTCGTGATGAATTTTTGCATGAAAAATAATATACAAGTGTCTAAGACACTTGTCTTACGATAAAGTTTATTTTTTGCCTATAAATAGGTATCTTGCCTTTAAGAAATACACATACAGTAACAAAAAACTATTCTCTCTTGCTCTACCTCACGTTTTGCCCCCCTCTCCCTCTCTCTTTAATTTTCTCTTTCGAGTTAATTAGTTATTTTGATTTTGTTATTTTATTTTTCCACTTATCCCTTCCTGATGATAATTAATTTGCTGATTCTTATTTTTTTTATTTAAATAGGGAAGACTTGTTTAATCTTGGGGAAATACTTTACATCTTTGAAATAGTTTCTTAGGACAGTGTCTAGCACGACTCAAGTATTAATTTTATGAACTATTATTTATACATTATCGTAGTAATATTTATCTATTTTCAGGACTACTATTTTACTAAATAATAAGTTATATTATTATTGTGATATTTTAATTGAAATTTCACAATAATAGTATATAATATATTTAACAAAATAGTAGTCCTGAAAATTAGAATAATATTACTATGATAATATATAAATATTAGTGCAGAAAATTAATACTTGAGTCGTGCTGAATACTGTCCTAAGAAACTATTTCAACGATGTGAAATATTTCCCCAAAATTAAACAAGCCTTCCCTATTTAAATAGAGATTATTCGAATCAACAAATTAATTAACATCAACAATATATTAGTGGGGAAACAAAATAACAAAGCTAAAATAATGAGTTTAACTAAAACAGAAAGGCAGAACGAGAGGGGGAGTACAAGAAAGATCAAGAAGGAAAAGGTTAATGTTTTCTACTGATTTATTAAAGGAAGAAGAAGTCATTTTATAGGCCAAATGAGTTGCCTTCATTTGAACAAGTGGCAAGAGAGGTCTCAAAAGCATAGCAAACTATTGCCAAGTGTTTAAGGAGTTGTCATTTCTCCAAGTAATAAAATCTTCTCAACTGCACTTTTTCCTTAGCTTTTCAAATACACCAAAAATTAACTTCATTTGAAATAAAATATTGCTTACAATCCCTCACATATTTCAAAAAAATTTATACAAAAAAAATATAATTTACTGTTTTTTCATGACAAAATGTAATAGGTTTGGTGTCTTTTGGACTATGAATCAAACTTAGATCGATAAAATTTAATTCACAGAATTACCCATGAAATATAATATTTTTATGAACCAATAATTTTTATTGTAAATTAGAGACTTTACCAATCACATTTTTACCTCAGTAATTTTGCTGTTCAACGCGGTTTTGCGCCAATAGGCCATGCGCGTGCCTGATATTCATAAGAGCTCTAGAGACTAGGCAAAAGTCTCATAGGAGTGACCTCACTCCACTTCTCATATAGGTGAATTCATCAAGTGTATAGTGCTTTAAATACATCATCCTTAATTAAGGACTATGAATTCATTAAGAGTTAATAACCCATCTCTCATTTTCAATAGCAGTTCAAACATTCTCAGTTAGTGCGCAATGTTAATATTGACTTCTTATTACTCATATGAATCTACTTCATGGGATCTCCAATCACATAGGTTGGGTTACCATCTCTATTGATAATCAATTGGCCTTAAACCCGTCTCTATTGAGGTTTGAAGAATTAATTTTCTTCCCACAGATTTAGTTAGTGAATCGGTCGAATTCAATTCTGGCTTCACATAATCAATTGCCATCATTTCATCTCTCAACATTTTCTTAACGATATCATGCCTCAATTTCATGTGTCTGCTCTTAAAATTATAAGATTTATTCTTCGCAATAACAATTACGGCTTGACTATCACAATGTATAAACACTGGAGGCAATTCATCCTTTATTAAAGGAATATTTGCTAAGAAATTTCTTAGCGACTCAGCCTCAGAACCATCCAGCTTTAGAGCTACAAACTCTGACTCCATAGTCGATCTGTAATGATCGTTTGTTTAGCTGATTTTCAGGATATTGCACCATCACCTAAGGTGAACACATATCCACTAATGGATTTTGTCTCATCTTAATCAGAGATCCAAGTTGCATCACAATAGCCTTTTTAAGCAGAAGGAAATCCACTATATATGATACCATAATTCATGGTTCCTCTGAAATATTTTATCAATCTATTTAATGCAAATCAATGCTCATTATTGGGATAATAAGTATATCTACTCAATCTACACACAATATAGACAATATCAGGCCTAGTAAAATCCATCAAATGCAATATACTTCCAATAATTTGAGAATATTTGTAACACCTCATATTTCAAAAAGAACTAAAGAGAAATTTGTACAAGTCACCATAATTTTTTTTTGTTTTGGATCAACTTCAAATGAGCATATCTTTCGGCACATAAATATTTAGGTAACCCATGACCTACCAAATTGAAGGTCTTTGAGTCCTCTTTCAAACGCCGTCAAGTTTGATTAATTTCGAGCTCGGTGTAAAAAGTTATAGCTGTTTGAGTGAAGCCTCTTTATTTAAGGCATATCATTCGTTTAAAAAAAGTGTATTTTTGTCTTTTTCTTTTCCCACTAGGCCTAGCACATTTTTCCTCACACAATTAAGGATCTAATCAGACGCTAAGTTACTTTTTCATGTTCCTAAACACTTAGAAAAATAAAAGAAGAGTTCAAGAAGAGAAACAACTAGGTTTTGAGCGTTCGTCAAGATCCCGTCGATTTTCACCAAGAATATTGTTCTTTCCAGGTATGTAAGACTTCTCACAGCGATGGACTTGTTCGTCCTCATGCCATACATCTAATTTATCCACGAAATTATTGTATTCAAATAGTTCTAGTAGTTCTTGATTTTTGTTCAATTCTTGAACAATGGAGGTTGTAAATTCTTGTGTGTAGTGAATCTTTAGTAAAAGTTTTGTTTCTCAAAGGGATTGTGTTCATGTATTTGTGTTGGAGTTTAGAATCGAGAAGAGTTTACGAGAATTTCTCCCATTCTAAATGAGTTAGGACCCTATATTGAGTATAAAATTTTGTCAGATTTCTGGGTATGGGAGTGGGGCGGCGCCCCCCCAAGAATTTTGGTTTATAATTTGGGGTCTGGTGCCCCACGCCAGCAGTGCTCCCCAAACTTTGGTGAGTAGTTTGGGGCCTGGCGCCCCACACCAACAGTGCGTCAGGGTCGTATGGTTCTTTTTCTTTCCATGCTTCATTCCATGTTCTTTTGAGTTGTGATTGCATTATCTCCTTTGTATTAGCTCCTAAAGGCTCTATTCATCCTTGAGAGATCCTACATATCCTAATCACGTGTCTTAATTTACATTCCAAATTAAATTGAGTTTAAGAGGAAAGTTTAGGAGGTCTTTTTGAGTTATTTTGAGAATCTTTTGTAATCTACAATGGTTTTGAACTAAATTTTGAGAATGTAAATATGAGTAATGAGAAGAGTTGTATTCATGCTTTTAAAAGAGTATAAGGAAACTAAGTATTCCCAAATATAACACTTTTTACATTTAAAGAGAGAAACATTGATTTCTCAACGAGTTTATGAGTTCAGAGATACTTCAGAGTATTACTTCTTTTAAGAGGATCTTATGAGTAATTACCTCAAATTGAGAAAGATAATGTTTTAACATTGAGCATGAGTATATATTTATTGGGAGTCGTATTGAGCCCGATATGAGGTTGCGTTCTGACAACTCACATTCATCATGAACCATGTAGCCAACATGGGTAAATAATTGTACTTTTTAGATGACTCTTTATTGCTTTTAATCATAGCTTAGCGGATCCATTTAGTTGAGGTGTTCTATACCCCAACAAGGTATAGTATAGTTCTGGAGCGTGAGCGAGACGTTGAATCATCACATAGTTCATAATGATGGTAGTCAGTTAGAGAATCTCCCAAATAAGAGTAAAGAATATCTTATTTTATTTTTATTCATAGTGAGTTTATATCTTCTATTTTATAATGTTTAAAAATTGCATCTCTTATTATTGCTTTTGTATTGGAGTTGAGTTGATGTGAGTATGTATTCAAGTTTTATTTGTTCAGTTGTCTATGCTTTCAGTTTCCGCTTACATGGTCGTACATTCAATGTACTGACGTCATTCGACCTGTATCTTTTTATGATGCAGATACAGGTGCTCAGGATCATCAACAGGCGCTTTGTTGATACCACTTTCATTCAAGTTAGTTTGGTGAGCCTCCTTGCTTTCCGTAGGAATTCACACTTAATTCCTGCTTTTGTTAAGTTGTCGTGGGTTCCGTACCGACATACATATTAGTATTAGAGGCTTAATAGATAGTTAGAGTTGAGGAGTCTTTCATTATTTCCCTTGTTGATGTATTGAGTTCTTGAGACAGTTACTTATGTTTTAATAAGTATTTCCAGATGTTCATTTGAGTTGAGTTTTGATTTAGAATTTAAAGTTTAATTATGCATTTACAGTTCCTATTTTGAGTGAGTAGGTCTTCCGCTAAGTAGTCATCTAGGTCAAGGATTTTCTTGGAGACCAACAATGGTTTTCGAGTGCCGACCACGCCCATAGTGTAGGCTCGGGGTGTGACAATATTTTGGATTAGCAACTGGGTCACCATTATTCTTTTTCAATTTAAAGTTAGCATCATAATGTGTGGCTACACGTGTCACCTCAAAATATTCAATTTTTTTAAGAAGTCTTTCCACATAATGTTATTGTGACAACATTATACCATCTTCACTCTTTATAACTTTAAATCCCAATATCATATTTACTTCACCTAGATCTTTCATATCAAAATTAGTAGACAAAAATAATTTGGTACTTTTCACAATATTCAAACTTGTACCAAATATACGCATGTCATCAACATACAGTAAAACCTCACAAAATTAATATAGTTGGGACCATAAAATATTGTTATTTTATAGATGTATTATTTAATCGATAAATTAATATTTATTAATTTAAAGAGTGTTTTTAAATTCAATCTTATGATGCTGGAATAATAAGAGCTTTCAAGATGTACTATTGTAACAAATTTTATCGTACGATATTCGAAGGGTATGAAGTGGGACAAACTGATCCAAGAAAGATTAATGTTTTGGATGCTATTAATTTTTGCAATTCCGGTCATGGACGACAAATGTTCAGCAAGAGACAACAGAAAATTATATTTTACACTGCAAAATTTGTTTTGAGGATGAAATCACAGAGAATTTGAATGAACCCACTTGTGAAAATGACATTCATGAACTTGAGGTCATGATTAATGATCTCGGTTACTGCAATAAAATGGACGTCAATAACCTTTTGGATTACCTAGGTGAAAATGATACATGCTCAGAGATCTAGAGCTTAGAAGAAATTATGGATGCGATAAAAAACAATATTGATGATGAAGTTGTAACACCCCGGAAATTAGTATGCTAACTAGAGCTAAACGTGTAGGTTAATGTAAAGGAAAGAGGGCAAGAGCCAAGGAAGATGGGCAAGGGCCAAGGCAAGGGGCCAAGGCTTGCCCAAAATGTGCCTAGCCACTGCCCACCATGACCACGAGGACCTTCACGACCCATGGTGCCACCCGTGGTGGTGAGGCAGTGAGCCCTCTAAGTTTGCCGCAAGAAGGCTCCCCTTCACGAGCCATTTCACCACGGGTCGTGGAAAGGCTCGTGGGGTTGGTGCCAAGGTAGCATAGCTACTGGTAAAGGGACCACGAGCACCTTCACGGGTTGTGGTACCCTTGATGGCTCGTGGACTTGGGAGTGGTCCCTGGGCACCCCACTTTAAAGTAGGGGTTATTTTAAGTAATTCCTTTTTAAGTTAGTATTAAGTGTGGCCATTTTGTATAGTTTTAATACACCCATATAAGCCTTTTAAAGTCATTAATCAACCCATTCACTTCATTATTTCCCAAAACCCAAAAGAGTTCATCTTTTCCAAAATTTCTCTCTCTAGAAAACTCAAAGAAGAAGAAGAAGGAAGTTGGATCTAGGGTTAAAGAAGCTAGGTTTTATTCTCAAATTCATGGGAATTCTTCACTAAGGTATGGTAGCTCTTCATTTATGGGTAGCCTTCACCCATGGATCCCCTCCAAAACCCCCAATTTCAAAGCAAAAAAGCCCAAAAGTTAGGGTTTTACTTCAATCTTATGAATTCCTTTCAAATTCACTTTTAATGATCGAATTATGTTTATTTATGGATATATTGATGATTTTATATGATTTTAAGTTAAATTCCTCAAGAATCCATGAATTACCCTATTTTCCTAAATTGGATATCAAAGTGTGGGTATTGATTGATGCAAGTAGAATGTTATATATAGAATTATGAATGTAATGAATTGATTACTTAAATTATGTATTAATTGATGAATCCTATGGTTTTTATGTTGAATTCCCACAAGAGCTCATGAAACCCCCATGTTACTCAATTATGATCTTGTGAGGTGAGTTTGTTGATTATGAAGAGTGTTATGAGATTATGCTTGTAGTAATTGTGCTAATTGAATTATGTTATTATCCATGTCTAATGTAGTAATTTTAGATGTGTTGATTGAATGTGATCTAGGGTCCTTGAATGGCCAACTATGTGAATTATGCATGATTATTAGATTTATGTACATGTTTTATGAATACTGTGAAAGTAAAGTGATTATGAATATTATGTAATTGTGGTGTTGTTGAAAGGCTATTCTAACACACACACACTTATGAATGAAGTATGAATGCAGTTTCCATGATTATGATAATGATGTTGTGTTGATTGAAATGTTATTCTCAATTATACACCTATGAATGATGATGACATGTTGTGAAAGGTTTTCTCACAATATGATGATTCTTAGGTTGAAAGATTATTCTCATCTATTGAATCTATGAGCTATCCTATGAATGATATTGGATTGAGTGTTGATACATTCTTCTATAAAAATGAACTCAAGTAATGTTATGATAAGTACTCCGTGGGGAATAATGCTTAGCACCGAGTGGATATTGATACGAGATGGATGCCCATACGTGAGTTGAGGCGGGGTTTCTAGAAGTAATCTTTTGAGATGGATGCCCATACGTGAGTTGAGGCGGGGTATGCAGTAACAATCTTCTTATCCCATAACTATGTGCCCTCATTGGTCTTTAGCTAGTGGATCTACCTTAGCTAAATTAATAGTTCTACCTTAGGCAAGTAGGACACCCTTTTCGGTGTGGGTAACACCAGATTCCATGATTTGCTCACATGGTCTATGTCAATGAAGGCTTACCCCCCACAATGAGTGGTTATGAACTTGGCTTCTCAAGAAGCTCTACTTAGTGTGGGTGGGAGTATGAGATCCCATTCATGCATTGCACAAGTAGGCTTTGAGAGAAGTTATAGTGTGTTTCTCCTATGTTATGAAGGTCTATGAAATGATGTATGCTTAATGTGGATCGTTGCTATGAATTGATTTCCTTGTCTATGAGTATTAACAAATGATGAGATCAAAGAATGGTAAGTATGATTATGGTGGCCTAAAATTGATACTTAGTATAATTGGGATTATGGGATCTTATCTATGCATTGCACAAGTACAACTTAGGGTTACTTATGAGATGGTTCTGTTATGCTATGATGATCTTTATGTTGAATATGCTTATCACTTATGCTTTTACACTAATGTTCACGATGATTTTCAAACTTGGTAAAGTGCATGCTTTTCAACTAAAATGTGCTTTTTAGCATGTTTTCAAGGTTTTTATGCATGGCTATCATACTTGGTGCATTTTTGTACTAACCCATATTTTACTACATTTTCTAAAGTGTAGGGTCCGGTTCTTAAGGCGATCTTCTTTCGGTTCAAGCTTGGATCGACTATTCTCCTAGCTTGTGGTGAGTTCTCATGATTTGAGGATGGATGAGTCATTTGTAGTTCCTTTCTAGTATTTCAGACCATCTCCAACCCATCTCTATTTTACTCTCCATAGGGCAATTTCAGTGGGTGTTGCTATTGCTGCTTATGGTGAAGCAAAGTATGATTCTTGGGGTGTTTTTCTTCTGTTGCTTGGTGTTTTGTTTGAGGCTACTAGACTTGTTATGATCCAGATCTTGTTGACTTCAAAGGGTATTATTTTGAATCCAATTACTTCTCTCTACTATGTTGCTCCTAGCTGCTAGGTTTTCTTGTCAATTCCTTGGATTTTTGTGGAGCTTCCAATTTTGAGACAGAGCTCGAGTTTTCAATTTGATTTTGCTATTTTTGGGACTAATTCGTTGTGTGCCTTCGCCTTGAACTTGGCTGTGTTCTTGTTGGTGGGAAAGACTTCAGCTTTGACTATGAATGTTGCTGGGGTTGTCAAAGATTGGCTTCTTATTGCATTTTCTTGGTCAGTGATTAAGGACACTGTGACTCCAGTGAATCTGATTGGGTATGGATTAGCTTTCTTGGGAGTTGCATACTATAATAATAACAAGTTACAGGCGAAGAAATCTCAGCAAGCTGATGAGGAAGCACGGAGATTGTTGCTTGAGAGAGACTCTAATGATTCACAGGCCTAGGATATCCACATTTCTTTGTTTACACTGCAGATTCAATTTATGTATCTTATTACTAGTAGATTTAAGATCTGAGATACCCTTCCTTGGACCATCTCCAACCCATTTCTATTTTACTTTCCATTCTCTATATTTGGAGAGTAAAATAGAGAATGGATTCTCCAACCACTTTCTATTTCACTCTCTATTCTTCAATTATAGAGAGGTGAATAGTTTGGAGAATTACTATTCACCTCTCTATTTTACTTTTTGATTATTATAATATTATTTCTATTATATTACTATCATTTGTAATTATTTTCTAATGTAACATAACATTTAAAAATATATTATCAACAAGTTACTACTTCCGCCCAAATTAATAATTTTTCTATTTTATTTTTTAAAAGAAATGGTCACTTTAAATATGTAATTTAAAGTTATTTTAATATTATTTATATTATATAAGATTATTAATTATGTCTCTAATATTTGTAATTATTTTCTAAGTAATATAACATCTAAAACATTATTGATAAGTATACTACTTTCATCCCGAATTAACAATTTTTCTAAAAAAAAATTTAATTTTTTTTTTGTCATTTAAATATGTAATTTGGATTAGAATTATTTTTCATTATGAAGTATGCACAAAAATTACATGATAATTCAAACAATCTACTTTTATGTTATAATGATAAATTATTAAACTGCACTTTTTAAAGAGCATGTAAATATTTGATGCAATAGTTCAAAATGGAATAGGGGGAAGTAAATTAGTACAAGAAATAATTGGACACAAGATGAAATTGTTAATTTAAATAAGATTTAGCTACACATAAAAATAAGGATAAAAAATGCTTATTTTGAACTCCGTAATACATTAATAGAACATTCATGAGTAGGGGTGTGCAAACACCGAATCAACCGATAAAAGTGTTATTGGTTTATTGTTATTGAGTTAACGGTTTTTTAATGGTTTTATAAAAAAATTATTGGGTTATCGGTTCGGTATTGGTTTTTAATATTGGGTTTATTGGGTAAACCGATAACCCATTAAGACTAGTAATTTACTACTTTTACTTGTACATAAATATTATATATTAATCTTAATACCTTAGTAGTTACTATCTTTGTCCTATTCATGAGAGTAACCTAATAGTCTTAAAAGTTGAGTAGTTATGTAAAATTTAAAATAAATTTTACGATAATACAATATTTATGATGCAATTATATTTCATCAACGAGTTCATTTTTATTTGAATTGTTCGTTAATATGTATTATATGGAGTAATATGTATTGCAATTTATGTTATTTAGAAATTTAGAATAAAATATAATTTTTATATTAATGAAGAATTTGAAAAAAAAATTAGTATTACGTAAAGATTATAGAGTGGTTATTTGCAAAAAGAAGAAATGATTTATATTATGAAATAAGAAAATAAGAATGAAATATAAATAATAATAATATAATATTGAGGAGAGAGAAAAAGATTCCTTTTTAGAGAGTAAAATAGAGAATTGGGTTGGAGTTGATTGTCTGAAAAAATAGAGAACTCTATATTTGGAGAGTAAAATAGAGGATTGGGTTGGAGATGCCCTCATTTTCAAACTATGTTGTAAGGGTTGTGTCCTTATTTTGATTCAAGTAATGTAATAGATGGCTATAATAAGACAAGTCTAGACTTCTGTTTGCGTTTATAAAAGACTTCTATTATATGGATAAAGTTTTAAAATTTCCACAACATTACTTTTATCCTATGCTATTATATGCTAAGGGGCTTGTATGAAACCTTTTGGGGTTCAGTACGCCTTGTTACATCTAGGGGATACTCCTGGGTCGTGCCAAACTTGGTAATCAGAGCACAAGGTTTAGAATGATTCTAGGATGCTGTCTGATAAGCCACGTCTAGTAGAGTCTTATTCATAGTGTGAAGCGTGCCACATTTATGAAAGAAAGGCTATAAGATGTTTAGGAAACTACACTTCTTTCATCACTCTTAAGTCATGCCTTAGAGTTTAACTCTATAAAGTCCCTCACCTAATCCTTCTCTTGTGTCTTGAGGATATGAATACACGAAGAGCTAACACAAGAAGAATTGAGGGTGACAATGTGAATGAAGGAGTTCTTCCTCAAGCTAATCAAGCTCCGGTTGATCCCGTGATTGAGAATGTGACCCATGCGGAGTTTAGGTCGGCTTTCCAAATGTTGGCTCAAGTTGTTACGACTCAAGCCAATAGAGAAGTTGTTGCTCCGGTGAATGTGAATTCGGCTGCTTCAAGGGTTAGAGATTTTGCTAGAATGAACCCTCCTGAGTTTCATGGCTCCAAAGTGGAAGAGGATCCTCAAGAATTTGTGGATGAGGTTTACAAAATACTAGATATCATGGGGGTGCCTTCGGGAGAGAAAGCGGAGTTAGCCGCTTACCAATTGAAAAATGTTGCTCAAGTATGGTATAAGCAATGGAAGGATGAGAGGCCAATAGGAGCGGGTCCCATAGAGTGGGAGATATTCAAATCGGCGTTCCTTGATAGGTTCTTTCCCGTAGATTTAGGGGAGGCCAAGATGCAAGAGTTCATTAACCTTAAGCATGATAGTATGAGTGTTAAAGAGTATGCCTTGAAATTTACCCAACTATCCAAGTATGCTCCAACTCTAGTAGCGGATTCAAGGGCTAAGATGAACAAATTTATG
This sequence comes from Solanum tuberosum, assembly GCF_000226075.1. Lineage (NCBI taxonomy): Eukaryota > Viridiplantae > Streptophyta > Magnoliopsida > Solanales > Solanaceae > Solanum > Solanum tuberosum. The sequence continues at coordinate 316,289 of NW_006238942.1, read as the reverse complement.
ATGGGAGTGTCTGACTTGGTTGAAGAAGAATGTCGTACGACAATGTTAGTTGGTGAGACGAATATCTCACGTCTAATGGTATATGCCCAACAAATTGAGGAGTCAAAGCTCAAGAGAAAGAATAGGGAGGTAAAAAGAGCTAGGTCCGATGAACAAGGTCAACCAAGGTTCAAAAAGAGGTCCTTCAACCAAGATTCCTCCAATACTTCCCCTAGGGTCAACAAGGATAAGGTGTCTAACCCTAAATCTCAAAGAGGAAATGGAGGCGGTTCTTCTTTTGAGATATCTACATGTGCCAAATGTGGAAAGAAACATGCGCTTAAGTGCCTAGCCGGCACATATGGTTTCTTTGGGTGTGGAAAGAAAGGTCACAAGATGAGGGATTACCCGATGCTCATGGCTAAAGGGAGAGAGGCCAAGCAAGCTTCTCTTAGTGATCCAGATCCCAATGCTCCAAAGTACGGTCGCCTCTATACACTCCGGTCTAGAAAGGACCAAGAAGGCTCTCCGGATAAAGGCATCGGTATGTTGATAGTTCCTTGTAGATGTAAATGCTTTATTAGATCCCTATGTTACTTTTTAGACCTTGATGTTATCCTTGGTAGGGTTTGGGTGCATTGTGGTTAGACCTCTATTGATTTTAAAACCTGGTAAGGTTACTATGCGTTCTTGGTTATGACATTTGAGATTACTTGAAGGAAGTGGTACTTGAGGTTTTATAAGGGTGCTTCCTCTCAAGGGGGATATGGTATGGTTAGATAGCAAGATTGTGAGAGTCCCGATATCCTTATCTCTTTCTTCTATTCCTATTCTAGCTTGAGACAAAGAGTTTCTCTTAGCTTGTTTTATGTTTTGGAGTCATGTGTGTTTTAGAAATTTTCATGATCTCCTTATGATGTGCATGTTCTTGAGAAATTCATGTTTATTAAGAATATGAGTTCTTATGATTTAATTTCCTCATGTTGTTGTGCATTTAGTATGAGTTGTCTATATGATTCATGAGATGAATTGTCAAACGTGCTTTAATATGTTTTTAAGAATAATTGCATAATTGGCTCCATGTTATTGTGTTGATCATGCTTTTTAGTTGGAGAAGGTAGTTCCTCCTATGAACATGTTAAATGTTGAAGTTTTCATGCACAATTGGTTGTTAGATGTAGTTCCTACTTCATTGTATTGCATTGATCATTCTTGAGATGGAGTTGATGTTTCCTCCTTTAAATTGTGAATTATTTTGATGTTTCATGCATGATGGGCTGCTAGTCTTGAGTCTTTAATTCCATAAGGTGTCTAGATCGTCAGTCGAGGATGAATGTTCCCAAGGGGGAGATAATGTAACACCCCAAAAATTAGTAGGCTAACTAGAGGTAAACGTGTAGGGTAATGTTAAGGAAAGAGGGAAAGAGCCAAGGAAGATGGGCAAGGGCCAACGCAAGGGGCAAAGGCAAGGGGCGAAGGCTTGCCCAAAATGTGCCTAGCCACTGCCCACCATAACCATGAGGGCCTTCACGACCCGTGGTGGCCACAACGGACCGTAGCTCCACCCGTGGTGGTGTGGCAGTGAGCCCTCTAAGTCTTCCCCAAGAAGGCTTCCCTTCACGAGCCACGGCTCGTGGTGAGTACCTCGGGTCGTGGAAAGGCTCGTGGGGTCGAATTCACCATGTGGGGTTGGTTCCAAGGTAGCATAGCTACTGGTCAAGGGACCAGAGGTACCTTCACGGGCTGTGGTACTCTTGACAGCTTGTGGACTTTGGCGTGGTCCTTGGGCACCCAACTTTAAAGTGGGGGTTATTTTAAGTAATTCCTTTTTAAGTTAGTATTAAGTGTGGCCATTTTGTATAGTTTTAATAAACCCATATAAGACTTTTAAAGTCATTAACCAACCCATTCACTTTATTATTTCCCAAAACCCAAAAGAGTTCATCTTTTCCAAAATTTCTCTCTCTAGAAAACTCAAAGAAGAAGAAGAAGAAGGAAGTTGGAGCTGGGGTTCAAGAAGCTAGGTTTTCTTCTCAAATTCGTGGGAATTCTTCACTAAGGTATGGTAGCTCTTCATCCATGAGTAGCCTTCACCCATGGAGCCCCTCCAAAACCCCCAATTTCAAAGATAAAAAACCCAAAAGTTAAGGTTTGACTTCAATCTCATGGATTCCTTTCAAATTCATTTTTAATGATTGAATTATGTTTGTTTATGGATATATTGATGATTTTAAGTCAAATTCCTCAAGAATCCATGAATTACCCTATTTTCTCAAATTGGATCTCAAAGTGTGGGTATTGATTGATGCAAGTAGAATGTTATAGAATTATGAATGTAATGAATTGATTACTTGAATTATGTATTAATTGATGAATTCCTATGGTTTTTATGTTTAATTCCTCCAAGAACTCATGAAACCCCAAGTTACTCAATTATGACCTTGTGAGGTGTGTTTGTTGATTATAGAGGAATGTTATGAGATTATGCTTGTAGTAATTGTGCTAATTGAATCATGTTATTATCCATGTCTAATGTAGTAATTCTAGATGTTTTGATTGAATGTGATTTAGGGTCCTTGAAGGGTAAACTATGTGAATTATGCATGATTTTGAGATTTATGTACATGCTTGATGAATAATTTGAGAGTAAAGTGATTATGACTATGATGCAAATATGGTGTTGTTGAAAGGCTATTCTCTCTCTCACACACTTATGAATGAAGTATGAATGAAGTTTGCATGATTATAATAATGTTGTTGTGTTGATTGAAAGGTTATTTATACACCTATGAATGATGATGACATGTTGTGAAAGGTTTTCTCACAATATGATGATTCTTAGGTTGAAAGATTATTCTCATCTATTGAATCTATGAGCTATCCTATGAATGATATTGGATTGAGTGTTGATACATTCTTCTATAAAAATGAACTCAAGTAATGTTATTTTAAGTATTCCGTAGGGAATAATGCTTAGCACTGAGTGAATATTGATATGATATGGAAGCCCATACGTGAGTTGAGGCGAGGTTTCTAGAAGCAATCTCTTAAGATGGATGCCCATACGTGAGTTGAGGCGGAGTATCTAGTAGCAATCTCCTTATCCCATAACTATGTGCCCTCATATGTCTTTAGCTAGTGGATCCACCTAAGATAAATTAATGGTTCTACCTTAGGCAAGTAGTACACCCTTTTCGGTGTGGGATAACACCGGATTCCATGATTTTCTCACATGGTCTATGCCAGTTAAGGCTTACTACCACAATGAATGATTATGAACTATGGCTCCTCAAGAATCTCTACTTAGTGAGGGTGGGAGTATGGGATCCCATTCATGCATTGCACAAGTAGGATTTGAGAGTAGTTATGGTGTGTTTCTCTTATGTTATGAAGGTTTATGAAATGATGTATGCTTAATGTGGATTGTTGCTATGAATTGATTTCCTTGTCGATGAGTATTAATAAAGGATGAGATCAAAGAATGGTAAGTATGATTATGGTGGCCTAAAATTGGTACTTAGTATAGATGGGATTATGGGATCTTATCTATGCATTGCACAAGTATAACTTAGGGTTACTTATGAGATGGTTCTATTATGCTATGATGATCTATATGTTGAATATGCTTATGACTTATGCTTGTATACTAATGTTCATGATGATTCTCAAACTTGGAAAAGTGAATGCTTTTCAACTAAAATGTCCTTTTAGCATGTTTTCAAGGTTTTTATGCATGACTATCATACTTAGTGCATTTTTGTACTAACCCATAGTTTCCAACATTTTCCAAAGTTTAGGGTCCAGTTCTTAAGGCTATCTTCTTTCGGTGCAAGATTGGATCGACTATTCTCCTAGCTTGTGGTGAGTCCTCATGATTTGAGGACGGATGAGTCATTTGTAGTTCCTTTCTAGTATTTCATTTTCGAACTATGTTGTAAGGGTTGTGTCCCTATTTTGATTCAAGCATTGTAATAGATGGCTATAATGAGACAAGTCTAGACTTCCACTAGCTTTTATAAAAGACTTCGATTGTATGGATAAAGTTTTAAAATTTTCGCATCATTTCTTTTACCTTATGTTATGATTTGCTAAGGGGCTTGTATGAGACCTTTCGGAGTTGAGTACGCCTTGTTACATCTAGGGGGTACCCCTAGGTCGTAACATAAGTTTAAGATGATACAATACATTTGGAACCGGTTACGTATAAGGAAACACTTATCGAATCTAGAGCTCTTCACACTTTTATGGTGCAGTTCTAAAAGACAACAACGAACTTTTTGATGAAATAAGAAAAATTAGAGATGAACTTCAACTAGATTTAAAGTTTAACAAAAAAAAAATACAATAGAATCACATTTCACTAAATTGTTAAATATATTTGTACTTTAAAAATAATTATTAATAAAAATATTAATGGGACCATATATTTATATAAGGGTCTTCTTATAATATATTATCTTATCGAAATAACTGATATTTTCCATTCGCCCAAGTCGGGACCAGAGAAAAATATTATCATAGATAGATTATTAATTTATCGAGTATTGATTTAGTGAGGTTTTACAGTATAGGTATATTATCACATAATCATTGTCTACCCTTTAGTATATACAAATTTATCCACTTCAACAGATACAAAGTTTTCTTTCGGTAAGACTTGATCTAATTTTTCATGTCACTGTTTAGGAGCTTGTTTAAGGCAATAAAGAGATTTAATTAATTTACAAACTTTATTTTCTTGTAAAAAATAATACATCCTTCAGGTTGAACCATATAAATTTCTTCTTCTAAATCACCATTTAAGAAATTCGTTTTTACATCCATTTGGTGAATAAAAAGTTTGTGAATTGATGCTAACACAATTAAAATTAGAATAGAAGAAATTCTAGTCACTGGTGCAAATGTAAATAAATAATCAATATTTTATTTTTGAGAAAATTATTTTGCTACTAATCGACCTTTATATTTATCTATAGATCCAACTTGATTACGTTTTTTTTTTGAAAATTAATTTACAACCAATAGATTTTGCATCAGGAGGTAAGTCAGTCAAAATCCATGTTTTATTTCTTATAATTGAATTAATTTCAATTTTTATTGCCTCTTTCCAAAATTTAGCATCAGAGGAAGATATAGCTTCAGAATAATTTAATGGTTCATTGTCAATGAGAAAAGTTTGAAAATCATTTCCATAAGAAAAATATTCTTTTCTTGGCCTTTTGCTCTTTCGCAGTTCCTCAATATTAGAGATATTCTCATTATTTCTTTCAACAGGTGCATGAGAAATTTTATCACACAGTGAAAAAGTATGTTTAAAAAATTTAGCAGTCTTTGTCTCAATAATAGTATTGCAATCAAGCACATCACTTTTCAACACAAGAAATCTATATGCAACACTATGTTGAGCATACCCAATAAGCATGCAATCAATAATTTTAGAACTTATTTTTCTCTTTATAGGTTCAGGCAAAAAAACTTTAGCAAGACACCCCCACACTTTTAAATATTTCAAAATAGGTCTATAACCTTTCCAAAATTCATAAGGAGTTCTACCAGTTCTTTTATGAGAAATTCTATTCTGTAAGTGACATGCAGATAATATAGCTTCTCCCCATAAATTATCAAGAGCATTAAAACTATTTAACATGAAATTCATCATTTCTTTTAAAGTTCTAATTTTCCTTTCAGTTACTGCATTAGACTCAGGTGAAGAAGGCGGGGTTACTTCATGAATAATTCCTTATTTATCACAAAAAGCATTTAAAGATATATATTCTCCTGCTCAATCAGATCGAATTCTCTTGATTTTTCTATTAAGTTGATTTTCAACCTCAATCATATAAGCAATAAAAGCATCAAATGCATCATCTTTGTTTCTAAGAAAATACAACTTAGTAAATCTGGAAAAATCATCAATAAAAATCACATAATATCTTTTATCACCTTTATTCATAGTCTGTTTCAAATCACCCAAATTAGTGTGGATTAAAGATAATAATTTAGTTTCTCTATTTACTAAAAAACATGACTTTGTAGTAATTTTGGCTTCAGTACATATTTCACATTTATCAAAATTATTTAAATCTAAATCATGTATTAAACCAAGAGATCACATACTATTTATATAAGAAATATTAACATGTCCTAATCTACCATGCCATAAAGAAATAGGTTCAATCAAATAAGCAGAAAAAGATACATTATCATTGAAATTATCACAAATATTAAGCATAAATAAATCATAGTTACAATATCCATTATCCACGAAACTATTATTTTTAGTCAATATGACCTCATTATCTTCGAGAGAAACCTTCATTCCACATTTTTCTAATAATCCCACAAAAATCAAACTAATTCGGATATTAAGAACATGCAATACATTACTCAATGCCAAAGTTTTCCCAAATGTGAGTTTGAGAAGAATTTTTCCTTTTCCAAGAACTTTAGTTGTCCTTCAGTCACCAAGATAAACAATATATTCTCCTTTCTCAACTTGGGTGTATGAAACAAAATTATTTTTATTTATACAAATGTGGCTCGTAGCACCAAAGTCTATCACCCAATTTCTCACATTGGACTCAACATTTTTATCTGAAATGACCGCAATAACCATATAATCCGTTTCAGCCAAATTTATTTTTAGCTTAGCGGGATTGTCATTTCTTACCAATATTATTTTGCATTGAGGTGTATTATCTATGAAGATTTTAAAATTAGCATTGGACTTCTAACCATGTCTATTTACATACCGTATTTTTCTTTACCATAAGCCTCAAGTAGAATGACTTGAACAGTAATATTACTGTAGCACTAACATCAGTATCATCAATAGTTTCAGAGACACATATAATATGCTCTAGCTTCTTATATTGTTGGGGAATAATTAAACTTCACAAAAATAATATTACTTATTATTTAGTAAAATAGTAGTCCTGAAAATAAGATGAATATTACTACGATAATATAAATAATAGAGCAGGAAATTTATACTTGTGATATGTTGGGCACTATCCTAAGAAACTATTTCAACAGTATGAAATGTTTCCCCAGTATGTAACAAGCCTTCTCTAATAAATAGAGGATACAAGAATCAACAAATTAATTAATATAAGCAAGTTATTAGTGGGGATATAAAATAACAAAGCCAAAATAACTAATTAACTAATTAATTTTAAGATACCTATTTATAGGCAAAAAAGAAACTTTATCATAAGACACTTGTTTATTGCTTTTCATGTAAAAACCCGTCATGAGACAAGTGTCAAAGAGGGTGAAAAAGAATGACATACACTGACAAGCTGATCATTTCTCCAGGTAATAAAATCTTCTGAACTACACTTATTTCTTAGCTTTTCAAATATACCAAAAATTATTTTCCTTTGAAATAAAATATTGCTTACACTTATGAATGATAAACGATTTGCATGAGTATTACAAAAATGTTTTGTGTTATTTTTGCGAAATCATTTTTTTTATTAAAAGAATTTAAAATATGAGAAGTTCATGAAGAACCTAGCAAGAAATATTTAATATTTCTTATATATACAAATATACAAATTAATAATTTTAACTTTATAAATACAACTTAACGTGACATTATCACTGATATACTTTGTTATGAATTATGATCATATATGGACTTGGCTCCAGTAAGAGATCCGTCCAGTTCGTCCATTACACTTTTAATATTTTGACATGTGTCATACAAATAATCTAACAGATCAGATTTATTTCGTTGACTAAAAGAGTTTTACCATAGTTAACATTTATTTCCTCACAATACTTAAAAAAAAAACAAAAACTTTTCTCCCAATTTCCAAAATTTTCAGAATAATCATCAACTTCTTGGTTCAATTCTTTTGCTGCAGTATATATTTTTTATTTTTTTTTCCTACCATTTCATTCAATTTCTTTGTATTACTTACTGCTACTCTTTTCATTCTTCATGTGTTGAATAATGTCTTTCGATATTTTTTTCTTCATCATATTTAATTCTTTCTCTTCCACCATTTCAGCATATTTCTTCTCTTTGACTAAGTTTAATATTGAAATTTTGGATATATAGATTATTTCAACATAATAAATGAAAATGAGTTACAAAGAGGGTTTCAAAAAATCCAGATTTGAAAATACCAAGGACTTACTGCCCAAATCGTAAGTTACAGAGAAAGAATATTTTTTCTTTTAAAAAAAACATATGAAAACTGAAACTAAGTTTTTTTGAGAAGAAAAGATAAAAACAGTGATTGGGTAGGCTTGGAAAATTTCAATTAAACTTTGTTAGAGAGTGAAGGCATCAATTGAAAAATTATCAATGATTAAAAGTAAAACGAATTTAAAGTCCCAAATATCAACACTACAAAAACCTAGAAATCTATTGTTAATTTGCTACAAAAAGAATTTGAAAAAAATAAATTATAGCAGAGAAGGAAAGGATTCTAAACACAGAAAAGAAGTGAGAGAAATATTAACTATGATTAACCTCTTTTAATTAACAAAATAAATCTGACCCATTAAATTATTTATATGACACATGTCATAACATTAAAAGTGTACTGGAGGAACTGGACAGATCGCCTACTGGAGGGGAGCTAGTCCCAAATCATATACTATATCGTTCGTGCATGCATATCTTACTTTTACGATATTAGGAGTAATTGCATACCGTCAATTATGAGAAGCAAAAAGTCATAAATTAAGAGCATGTTTGGCATTGCTGTTGGGAAGCTAGTGTAAGAATTTATTTCTTACTTTTGGCCCAAGTTTACTTGTAGCCCAAGTAATACAATAAATAATATTTAATGATTAATAGATCTCGTTCGTACATTGGTTATTTGATGGACGTACCAGATTAAGTCTTAACCTCTATAAATTGGTCCTCCCTCCTCCCATTAGGATTACCACATATTCTCTACAATAATTCCATCGCTAACGGTTGTCGTAACGTAAGGCTAGGTCAAGGAGGTAGAAACCAATTTACGACTAATGCTTCCGCTTCTCTCTGTGATAATGTCTTCCGCATAAGGTATGTGCCCGTAACGATCTTTAAGTAAGATTATCGTGTTCAAGGTCCTGATATGTATTAAAGTATTAAATCTTACATGTGGCATCAGAACCTGGATTGTTTAAATGGATAATCTTCATAAATTATATAACCGCATTTGCCTTGGTAAGTGATAAAGAAAAGTCATTGCCCATCACCCCTATAGAATTCAGGATTGATTGCCCCTCCCTAAGGATGAATTGCTAAGATTTGATTAATTAGGATACACTAGGGCCTAGGCAATAAACAATTATGGGTTTTATGGAAAAGGATAAGTGGTCGGTATAAAAACTATGCGATACTTTTACATGTTAATAGTTGAAATACAGTGGTCTAAAGGAATTCTGCGACATCCACAATAGCTACCATAAATGAATGATTATGTTTTGTTTTAGATTGCACAAATTTTGAAAAATCCTAATGTAACACCTCGGTATTTGAAAGAACTAAAAATAGAAAGAACTAAATTGGAAATAGTAAAATCTGAAATTTTGCAAGTTATGCATGAGTTAGGAGTTTTGGGTCAACTTAAAATGACTATAACTTTTAGTACAAGATGAGTTAGGTGACATATAAGATATCAAATAAAAGGTCTTGGAATCCTCTTCCCAACGCCACCAAGTTTGCAAATTTTTGAGCTCGTATGAGGGAGATACGCTCGTTTAAAGTTGGCCTGTCCAGTTAAAGAAAGTTACCCGAAAATATGAGGGGTATTTTGGTCTTTTCCTTAACCAGCCAGATTAATTCGTTTTTAGTAATTAATTAGGGGTCTAAACTGATTGGATTCAATTTTCATAAATCAAAATACGCTTAGGATTTTGAGATGAGTTCAAGAAGAGGAGAAAAGAAAAAAGTTTAATGCGTTTGTCAAGATTCTTGAGTTTTGTTGCGGACTTCGCCAAGAGTTTGATCCCTAAGAGGTATGTGAGTTCACATAGCGTTGAGTTCATTCACCCACGCGCCAATCATGTTATTTTCAGCGTAATTTTATTCTTGAAGTTGAAGGATTTGAAGTTCTTGATGAGTTTTATTGAAGTTTCTTTCATAATCTTGATTTTTGAGGTTTTGATGAGTTTTTGAGATAAGTGTTAATGTTTTGAGGGTAGTTTTGAGTAGATTATCGTATAGTAACGTTGGGTATTTGATTCTAAGTGATTAGGGAAGAAACCATTCGATTCTAGACAAATTGGGGTTAGAAAACGAGAAAGAAAATTTGTCGGCTTTTCTGGGCAGAGAGCTAGCGTGCCTCGCCAACAGTGCGCCACATAAAGTGGTCTGTAGTTCTGGCCTTGGGGCATCGTGCCACTCAGTGTGCCCCAACCTCTTTTCTGTAGTTCAGGGACTAGCGCCCTGCGCCACTCAATGCGCCAGGGTCGCCAGGTCCCCTGCTCTTTCGTCCTTCTTTTCGTACTAGTTCCCTGGAATCGTACCTATGGTTTATAATTGATCTCTACACTCTAAATTTCATCTAAACATCGAGAGATCATCCATAACATGAGATCATATCCCTTAAATCCATAATTCAAATTCAAGGTATAACTAAGAGTCAAGTCTTAAGAGTTATTCTAGTCATTTTAAGAAGTCTTTTACAAATTGTTTAAACTTGTTTTAAAGACTTGAACATTGAGTTGCGTAAGAGTAGAGCTGATTTCATTTTCTTTAAAATGATATATGGGAACTAAGTATTCCCAAGAGTAAATGTTTTCACATTTAAGATGAGAGAAAATACCGATTTCCAAAAGAGTTCTTGAGCAGTTTTCAATACTATCTCTTTTAAGAGAACTATTTTGAGTAATAATCTCAAAACCAGAGAAAGAGTTATGTTTTTAAACATATGAGCTAGTTACATTTTGGGAGTAGTATTGAGCATCGATATGGGGAGAGTTCTAACAACTCACAACCTCCTTAAATTATGTAACCAACGTGGGTAGAAAGGGTCATACTTTATAGTAGGTTCTATACCCCAGCAAAGTATAGGACAGTTCTGACAACATGGGTTAGACGCTGTATCATCACATAGCTCATAGTGATGGATGTCGGTTAGAGAATCTCCCAAACAAAGTTATTTTATATTTTTGCATATAAACTGAGTATTATTATATTTTCAATACATTGAGTTGCTATATACTGTTTTAAAAGATTTTCTTTATATTGCATCTTTGTCATTACTTTATACAAAAATGAGTCTAGTTGAGTTGAGACAAGGTAGGTGTTTCTTCATATCCAGTTTAAGCTTATGTCTTGTTTTAGATTTCCCTTCACATGCTCGTACATTCCATGTACTGATGTTATTTGGCCTGTATATTTTATGATGCAGATACAGGTAACCAGGATCAACATCCAGCGCTTCGTTGATCCAGTTGAGCTTCAGAGTAGTTGGTGAGACTCATTGCTTCCGAAGGATCCCTTATTTACTTTCAGTATTTCAATTTTGTAAGGTTGATCGGGGTCTTGTCCCGAGATCCCTCATAGTATTAGAGGCTTCATAGATAGATATACAGTAGTTTATGAGTCTTTTCATTTTTCAGTTGTTTATGTTGAGACTTGAGTTGCCTATTCAGCTAGTTGAATGTTTATTTATAAAACATTCTGAGTTTATCTTTGGGACATTTGAGTAAAGTTTAACTTTTAAGTTCATCTTATTTATGAGTAACTCTTCCGCTAAGAGTTAAGCTAGGCCAAGGGTTCACTTGGGGACAACAATGGTTCTCGAGTGCCCGTTACGCGCAGGGTGTAGGCTCGAGGCATGACAAACTTGGTATCAGAGCACAGAGTTCAAGAGTCCTAGGGTGTCTATGTAGTCATGTATATAGAGTCCTAGTTATCGGTGTGAAGCTCGCCACATCTACAATTAGGAGGCTGCGACATTTATAAACTATCTCACTTCTTTCATACTCTTTTCGTGCGATAGAGTTTAAATCTATAAAGTTTCTTTCTAATTCGTTCTTGCGTGTATTTTTCAGATCATGCCTTCATGAAGAGTTATCCGACGTCGTCCTGCTAGGAGGAATGTTGAGAATCAATGGGTACCAATGCACCATAAGTGCAACCCTAAGGATAGGTTAACAGAGAGGGAATCGACAGGATGTGGTTGATACATCCAGAATCCGTGAATTCGTAAGGATGAATCCTCTAGACTTTACCATTTCAAGTGTCACTGAGGATCCAAAAAACTTTATGGAAGAACTAGTTGCATACCAATTGAAGGGTGCTGCTAGAGTGTGGTACGACCAATGGAAGAAGAGTATAGCTGAGGGTGCACCAATTGTGAGCTAGGTTGTGTTTGAAGGTGCCTTCATGTGGCGTTTCTTTCCATGTGAACTGAGAGAGGCAAAGGTAAGGGAATTCCTCACTCTTAAGCAGGAATCTATGAGCGTACATGAGAACAACCTTAAGTTCACCCAACTATCTTGTTATGCTTCGGAGATGGTTGCTAATATGAAGAGCAGGATGAGCTTATTTGTGTTTGGATTGTCTCGTCTGTCAAGCATAGAGGGTAAGGATGCGATGTTGATAGGGGACATGGACATAGCAATGCTAATGATCCATGTGCAGCAGGTTGAGGAAGATAAGATGAGAGATACAGAAGAGTTCAGAAATAAGAAGGCCCAGATGACAGGAAATGAGTCCGGGAAGCAGAAGAGTAATGCAAACATGTCTTCTTTTCAACATAAGCAAAATGGACCTACTCTATCATCTGCTAGTGCACTTGCACCAAGGAATAGAGGTGAGTACAAGAAACAAAATTTATGCAACTTCGGAGCTAGACCTGCACAGTCTCAAGGTAGTGTGGCACAAAGAGGTAATGGGACTCCTGCATATGCTAAGTGTGGTAGAAACCACTCAGGAACGTGTCGTGATGGCTCCACTGGTTAGTTCAAGTGTGGTCAGAATGGTCACTTCATGAGTGAGTGCCCTAAGAACAGGCAAGGTAATGACAATGGGGGCAATAGAGCCCAATCTTCGTCAATGGCTCCGCCAGACAGAGCTACACCTAGAGAATCTACTTCTGTAACACCCCGTATCCGAAAACAGACCTTGATGCAGATTTCTAGAAGTTACAGGTGCAACCCACGGTTGCCACCCACAGACCGTAAGGTGACCCATGACCCGTGCTGGTGGTTCGTGGTTTGCATCTGCAACCCTTCCTAGACTCAGCCCCAAAAATTTATCTAAATGTTGACCCAAGGCCGGACCTACGGACCGTGGTCCGTGGATTAGACCCCAACTTTTAACCCCCAGAACCCCATTGACGGTTGACCAGCACAGATCGTCAGTCGATCGATGGTCCATTGGTCCCGTCCATTGGTGACCCCGACAACAGTTAAGTTAGGGGTCTTTAGATCTTTTCATTATGCATTGGTGTCATGCCCCAAACTCGGGGGGCGCAACTGGCTCCTAATGCCAAAACTCAGGTCCGAGCCAACCTTGCTTAACCATTTGCTACTAGCGGATGGCAGCCACACGCAATCAAGAAAATAAACAAGTATATCTCAGCTTAAAACTAAGCCCTCAACCGGCAAGGCCCCTGTCAACTGATCTATAAAAGAAACAACTACTCCCAGAAGATCATATAAATAAATAGCCAACTAGCACAGAAGTCCTGATTTGGCCGTTGAGGCCACCATGAAATCTATACCAAAACTGAAAGCAGGTATATATCAAGACAATACATCAAACAACTCACAAGCTTAAGCAAACCAACAAACTAGGCTAGTATGGCAATAATGTAGCTGTACACCCCACACACTAGTCTGCAAGCCTCTAAGAGTAGTAAAGATTGGCGGGACAGGGCCCCTGCCTGCCAATAAAGATATATACAACAAAAGGTAACAAACCTCCCAACTCTGGAAGCACCGGAAGAAAGGGGATAGCCAATCGGATAGAAGTCAATCCTGTTGCTGAGGAGGTCTACTGGGTCATCTGTCGGGACCTGCATGCATGAATGCAGCTCCCCCAAGGCAATGGGGCGTCAATACAAAATAATGTACAGAGTATGAAAGGATATAGACTAGGTGAGCAAGTAGCATAATATACCAAAAACAATCACGTAAGGAAATCAATATTTTAGTTAAGCATGCTAACCCGCTACTGAATCTAAAAAATACATAAATGATCAAATATCAACCTAACCAAGCCCCCATAAGCTCGGCAGGTACAAACAACATACCACCTACCTAGGCCCCCATAAGCCCAGAAGGTGACAAATCAATCTACATACCCCTATCGGTAGCCCCTTGTCTTTGTAAGAAGTCAGATAGACCTTTTTGGAAATAATATAACCCCGTAGGCAGCACATAGCCCTCTTAGGCAACATCATAGCTCTGTGGGCTGCACATATCCCTCTTTTGCATCAACAAAGCCCTGTAGGCAACATATAGCCCTTTTTGGTGTCAAAATATCCCCATAGGCAACACATAACACTCTTTGGCATCAATATATCCCGGTGGGCAACACATAGTCCTCTTTGGAAATAACATAGTCCTATTAGACAACATTATAGTCCCCATAGGCAGTTCATAGCTCAACAACTAACCACAATAGCCCCAAGGGCGACAACAAACAATTGAATAGGCTAAAGGGGAGCAATTTAGCTACAAAAAATATATATGAATAATCTCCAAGTCGTTCCTAACTTAGGTTCATTTTTAACATATTATGAGTCCCTAAAAATGAGGGTTTATAACCACCCAATCAGCCACCCACTCACAATTACATCTACAAGATCACCAACATTAACTACCTCTAAGGGAAACATGTCGAACGAAGGGAATAGCCTTAACATACCTTTCCAATGAACGTTTTGAAAGACCGTAGTTCCTTCACGAAAGTTGTTCCTTATATCCTAAAGCTTCACAAACACTATATATACACAGCTGGTACGCACCTATAAACAATTACATAATTAATCTTAAATCGGCAGATTTGCCATACTGCCCCAACTTGTCGAAACTGCCGTTGAAATTCATAAAAACAATCATAAAATAGTCCCGAGATGATTACCTTAGTTAACCAAGTTTAAACCTTGAAGAAACACCAATAATTACAAATTTATATCTTCAAAATCAGTTCCAAATGCAGCTAAAAGAAGGGTAAAACGATTGCCACGTGTAGAGATCATGTTTCTAGGCATGGGGGTAACGTTTAAAGGTAAAAATCATCAAAAACTAACCTTCATCATGCAAGAACTCCATAGGAACCCTCTCTTAAGCTTTCTCTCTGGATTGGAATTGAAAAGAATGTTTTCATGGCTTAAAACGTTGAGTAAGCCGACATACCACATTTTTTACCCGACCCGGATTCTTCCCCGGCAGTCCGTAGTAAAACCCTCATAACTTTTTACTCCGCTGTTGGTTGGATACGGGGTTTTGTGCGTTGCAAACTAGACTCGTAGGCCTTCGATTTAATGGGTGACTAGCTTTCTAAATCTTTATATATTGAGAGAAAATATCCAAGACATTTGACCTAAATTTGAGAGAAATCTTTAAAACGGAATTTACGATTACTTTAGCCAACTTTTATTTTGCCACTTACCTAACTTCAAAACTTGAGATACAACCCTTTAACACTTAAAATATGACATACCACATCATTCTTAATTTATTACCCACCCTCCTTGTCTTTCCACTTATATACGAGTTAATTTAGATGTTTTGAAAAGTCGGGGTGTTACATACTTCCCCCCTTAGAAACATTCGTTCTCGAATGAAAAAAATCTGAGTCACACGGTTAATTCCTTAGGAGTTTCAAAACTTTAGGCAGAATATCCTTTGTAAATTTGACTATCCAGGAATATGAAACGCAGAAATTCTAACCTAGGCGTCTCACTGGATGACATAAATGGCTAAGCACTATAGCTCCACAATAACAGTGCGAGCAAATATACAACGACAACAAAAATAAAAATAAGCAACAATATAAAAAAAATCAGATTGGTATCTAACCTCACTGCACTAATATAAACTGATATGCCATCACCCTGGGGTATGAAACAAGTGAGGATATTTGGACCTCATGCCATCCTCAACTTCCCACCTCTTCTCTATTCTTGTTTCTCCACAATACTTTAATCGAAGCCACCTCTTTGGTCCTCAATTTACGGACATATCAATCTAATATGTCAATTGGAGTTTCCTCGTAGGACAACTCCTCTGTGATATGAACATCCTCAACCGGGACAACCCGAGAATGGTCTCCAACGCACTTCCGTAGCATCGATACATGGAAAATGGGATGAATAGATTCTAGCCCCGAATGCAATTCTAACTCAAAAGCCACCCGTCCTACCCTCCGAATGATCCATTATGGCCCAATGAATTTTGGACTAAGCTTGCCTTTTTTGCCAAATCTCATAACACCCTTCATAGGCGAGACTTTTAAGAATACCCAGTCATCGACACAAAAATCTATGTCTCTTCGTCGCTCATCTGAGTATGACTTCTGTCGACTTTGAGTTGTTAGCAACCTCTCCCGAATGAGCTTAACCTGCTACATTGTCTGTTGTACTAAGTCGGGTCCAATCAACCCTGACTCACATACCTCGAACCATCTGATGGGGGACCTACATTTTTGCCCATACAAAGCCTCATAAGGTGACATCCCGATGCTGGAATGATAACTATTATTGTATGCGAACTCAATAAGAGGTAAGTGGTCATCTTAACTTCCCTTGAAGTCTAGCGCACACACCCGTAGCATATCCTCGAGTGTCAAAATTGTGTCCTCAGCCTGGTCATTTGTTTGAGGGTGAAAGGTTGTACTAAGATTAACTTGTATCCCCAGTCCTTTCTGGAAGGACTCCCAAAAGTTGGTGGTAAATTGTGCTCCTCTATTAGAGATAATAGATATTGGGACACCGTGTAGCCTAACAATCTCTCTAATATAGAGCCCTGCATAGTCTTCGGCCATAAAAGTAGCTCTGACCGATAAAAAGTGGGCTGATTTTGTTAGTTTATCAACAATTACCCAAATAGAGTCAAACTTGTGACGTGATTGAGGTAACCCTGTAATAAAATCCATATTAATTACTTCCCACTTCCAAAAAGGAATGGATATCTCCTGAACTAGCCCAGCGGACTTTTGGCGCTTAACATTCACTTGTTAGCAGTTAGGACACTGTGCCGCAAACTCAACAACGTCCTTCTTCATCCCGTGCCACCAATAGATCTCCTTAATATCATGGTACATCTTCATCGAACCAGGGTGAATAGAATAACGGGAATGATGTGCCTCTTCCATGATCCGATGTCAAAGCCCTGCAACATTTGGAACACACAATCGACCGCTATACCTAAGGACTCCATCTCCTGCTATATCAAATGCTAAAGACTGCTGATCTTGAGCCTTGACTCTGAGCTGCTCTAAGCTAGGATCCTCTTGTTTCCGTGATTTTACTTCTATAACTAGAGATGATACGGTTGTGTCCTGAATTGTTACTCCACTATCTTCTGCCTCTAACAATCTGACTCCCAAGCTAGCTAACTGATGAAGCTCTCGCGCTAGCTCACGCTTTGCAACACCTAAATAGGATAAACTACCCATAGATAATTGACTGAGGGCATCGGCTACCACATTCGCCTTTCCTGGATAATATAAAATATCCACGTTGTAGTCTTTCAGTAACTCAAGCCATCGACGCTATCGCAGATTTGACTCCTTCTATCTAAAGATATATTGAAGGCTTTTATGATCTGTGAAGATGTCAACATGAACGCTATACCCATAGTGTCTCCAGATCTTTAACGCATGCACAACTGTGTCTCCAGATTTTTAATGCATGCACAACTGCCGCTAACTCTAAATCATGGGTCGGATAGTTCTTCTCTTGCTTCCTCAACTGCCTTGAAGCATATGCGATAATCTTACCATGTTGCATTAGAACATATGCCAACCCAACACCAGAAGCATCATGATACACCGCATGGCCTTCTGAACCCTCTGATAATGCTAAAACTGGTGTTGATGTCAGCCTGTCCTTCAGCTCCTGGAAACTATGTTCGCAAGCCTCAGTCCATTGGAACTTAGCTACTTTTTGAGTCAGCTTCGTTAATGGGGCTGAAAGTGAACAAAACCCCTCTACAAACCTTCTGTAGTACCCAGCTAACCCTAAGAAACTATGAACCTCAGTCGGAGTCATGGGTTTGGGCCAAGTCTTTTCTACCTCAATCTTTTGTGTATCAACCACAATGCCTGCATCTGATACAATATGGCCTAAGAAAACTACAGAGTCCAACCAGAACTCACACTTAGAAAACTTTGCATAAAGTTCTCGGTCTCGAAGAACCTGAAGGACTGCTCGCAGATGATTTGCATGCTCAGCTTTAGAACGTGAATACACCAAAATATGATAAATAAATACAATCACAAACAAGTCTAGATACGGCATGAATATACTATTCATCAGGTCCATGAACACTGTTGGGGCATTAGTTAATCCAAAAGACATTACCAAGAACTCAAAGTGTCCATATCTGGTTCTAAAAGCTGTCCTTGGAACGTCTTTTTCCCGAACTCGTATCTGGTGGTACCGTGATCTTAAATCAATCTTTGAAAAGCACTTAGCACATTGTAACTGATCAAACAAGTCATCGATCCTCGGAAGGGGATAATTATTCTTTATAGTTCCCTTATTCAGCTGTCGGTAATCAATACACATTCTTAGTGAGCCATATTTCTTCCTTACGAATAACACTTGTGCACCTCATGGTGAAGCACTAGGCCTAATAAAACCTTTATCTAGCAAGTCTTTCAGCTGATCTTTCAACTCTTTTAGCTCAGCAGGAGCCATTTTATAAGGAGGGATAGATATGGGTTGTGTACCTGGTAGCATATCGATAGCAAAAACAATTTCCCATTCTGGAGGGATACTAGGGAGCTTGTCTGAAAATACATCTAGAAACTCATTAACTACCGGAATAGATTGAAGAGTCAGTGGTTCTGCATCTATATCATAAGCGTGAACAAGATGATAAATACAACCCCTAGTAATCATCCTCCTCGCCTTAAGATAGGAAATAAACCTACTTTTCAGCGTTGATGTATCGCCTTTCCATTCTCGAACTACCTCTCCTGGAAAGTGGAATCTAACAATCTTTGTCCTGCACTCAACATTAGCATAACAAGACGCTAACCAGTCCATACCCATAATGACATCGAAATCGACCATTTCTAACTCTACGAGATCGACAGAGGTCTGACGGTCGATAATTTCTATCGAGCAACCTCGATAGACTCTCCTAGCAATAATAGACTCACCAACTGGTGTAGATATAATAAAGGGTCAATCTAAATGACTCTGCTACTATACATAACTTCCCGCAATAAATGGCGTAACATAAAACAGAGTAGATCCAGGATCTATCAAAGCATAAACACAATGGGAGCAAATAATCAATGTACCTGTCACAACTTCTGGTGATGACTCTGAGTCCTGTCGGCCGGCTAGCGAATATGTACGGTTCTGTCCACTACTAGAACTAGATGCTCCGTCTCTGCCTCCGCCTCTACCTCTACATGTTGTAGTTTGGGGTTTACGGCCTGTAGACTGTGCTGATGAGGAGGAACCTACTACTGACCTGGTCGATTGACCTATACCACCCTGACTTATGGTCGGGCAGTTTTTCCACCCATGCCCCTCCTATCCACAAGAATAACAACATGTGGAACCCTCTCGAAATGCATCCTACCATAAGTAGCGCAATACGGCGGGGCAGTCCTAGCCTGGCCTGAACCCCTTTGTTGTTGAGAGCCTGATGCTCGTGAACCCTCACCTGGGCCTGACTGTCCCTGACGATTAATTCTACTACCCTGGAACTGATGTGGTGGAGGTCTAGGTAGCCTAATAGAATATCGAGGTCTAGGACCACCCTGAAAATCTCCCTGTGAACTAGCAGGCCTAGCCCTCTTATGTTTGTCTCTCTTGACCCTTTCACTTATATACTGTAAGTGTCGGCAATCTTCTATGCCTTGTACAAAAGCCTGAATTCGCGAGATATCCATATTATCATTTAGTGCAGCAGTAGAACAAGTATCGATATAGTCTGAGTCGAGCCCTTCCACATATCTACTCACCTTATCATGCATCGTATCAACCAATGGTGGTGCATATCTAGCCAATGAATCAAATCTAAGCCCGTACTCTCGGATACTCATGCTGCCGTGTCGAAGGTTCAGAAACTGGTCCACCCAGCCATCCCTAATCTCTAGAGGCAAATAGTGATCAACGAAAGCTTCTGTAAAGCTATCCCAAGTGGGTAGAGATGCATCTTTTCCCCTAGATCTCTCCCAACTCTCGTACCACAATACTGCAACATCGTGCAATCGAAATGCTGCTAACTCAACTGACTCAGTCGTTGAGGCATGCATAACTCTAAAAATCTTATGAAGCTGATCAATAAAGTTCTGAGGGTCCTCTCTGCTATCTGTCCCTGTAAACTGTAGAGGATTCAAGGCAAAAAATTCACAAACTCTCAAACTTTCGGGCCCTTCAGAAGGTCCGGCAACATCTGGCGCAACTGGCTGACGCTGTGCAACTACTAACTGCGCTAACATACTTACTGCACTCTTGAAATCTTGATCTGATGGAATAAGAGGAACTAGAGGTGGTACAACTCGTGGAGCCGGAAATGATGTAGCCCCGTAGGCAGCACATAGCCTTCTTTTGCATCAACATAGCCATGTAGGCAACACATAGCCCTCTTTGGTGTCAAAATTACCCCGTAGGCAACACATAACACCCTTTGGCATCAATATATCCCCGTGGGCAACACATAGCCCTCTTTGGACATAACATAATCCTATTAGACAACATCATAGCCCCCATAGGCAGTTCATAGCTCACCAACTAACCATAATATCCCCAAGGATGACAACAAATAATTGAATAGGCTAAATGCGAGCAATTTAGCTATAAACTATATATATGAACAATCTCCAAGTCGTTCCTAACTTAGGGTCGTTCTTAACAGATTATGAGTCCCTAAAATGAGGGTTTATAACAACTCAATCAGCTAACCACTCACAATTACATCTACAAGATCACCAACATTAACTACCTCTAAGGAAACATGTCGAACAAAAGGAATAGCCTTAATATACCTTTCCAATGAACGCTCGAAAGACTGTAGTTCCTTCACGAAAGTTGTTCCTTATGTCCTAAACTTCACAAACACTATATATACACAGTAGGTACGCACTTATAAACAGTTCATAATTAATCTTAAATGGGCAGATTTTCCATATTGCCCCAACTTGTCGAAACGTCCCATAGAAATTCATAAAAACAATCATAAAAGAATCTCGAGATGATTACCTTAGTTGACAAAGTTTAAACCTTGAAGAAACACCAATAAATACAAATTTATATCTTCAAAAACCAGCTCCAAATGCATCTAATAGAAGGGAAAAATGATTGCCACATGTAGAGATCACGTTTCTAGGCACGGGGGAAACGTTAATGGTGGAAATCATCAAAAACTAACCTTCATCATGCAAGAACTCCAAAGGAACCCTCTCTTAAGCTTTCTCTCTGGATTGGAAGTGAAAATAAATGTTTTGATGGCTAAAAACGTTGAGTAAGCCGACATACCACAGGTTTGATCAGACCCGGATTCTACCCCGATAGTTCATAGTAAAACCCTCATAACCTTTTACTACGATGCTGGTTGGATATGAGATTTTGAGCGTTGCAAACTAGACTCGTAGGCCTTCGATTTAATGGGTAACATACCTTCTAACTCTTTATATATTAGGAGAAAATATCCAAGACATTTGACCCAAATTTCAGAGAAATCTTTGAAAAAGAACTTACGATAACTTTCGCCAACTTTTATTTTGCCACTTACCTACTTTAAAACCTGAGATAAAACCCTTGAACTCTTAAAATATGACATACCACATCATTTTTAATTTATTACCCACCCTCCTTGTCTTTCCACGAAGATACGAGTTAATTTAGACATTTTGAAAAATCGAGGTGTTTCAGTTGGACCCCTAAACTACGTCGTTTAACCCTAAACTACGTAATTTTGGTCTGTTTTAGACTAGAAACATAACTAGAACTTACCTAAGTCAGATCATTCGTCAAAACTTAGAAAAATTAGAGAGTAAGAGGAGAAAAAGGTCCAGAACCCTAGTTCAAGAACGCAGCAAGGTTCCATCAGTTTCATCTCCGAAATTGAAAAATTTCTCCGTGGAATTCGTCACCAGGTATGCGAGATTTCACTAGTGGGTTCCTTTTGCCCATTAGGTCCCTAGATTTCAGTCAGAATCTTGATTCCCTTAATATTATCTAGACTTAGGGTTTCTTGAATGTTAGAATTGGTGGGTTTTAGCTATTAGAATGATCCAAATCGTATTATCATGAATTCATTATCGTTATTGCCCAGGTTCTTGCATAAACTCAGAACCCTAGCTATGTAGTTCCTTTTGTTCATGAATTACACATGTTAGGCCAGATACTTCAGTTATATATATATATATATATATATATATATATATATATATAAGGCCTCAATTTTCGAATGCATTATTTTTAGTATATTAATGTTGCATTCTCAGTTTGCATGTTAGTATTTTGAGCTATCCAGTATTATAATATTTCAGTCATTAAGTATTAATTACTTAATCATATGGGAAGCTTAATACCGAGTGGACTAGGGTAAGTCACCCTCAAGTCCCTGAACTACGTACCCCGTAGGTTGTAAGTCCCCTCTGTGGGCATCATTTTAGTGATCACGCCAGCATGTCTGGTATATTGGGTCCTTTCGATGGGGCGTATACATCAGACTCCATATTTAGCTCATGTGGTTTTATGTCGGTTATTAGCTTCTCCCTTACAGTTCAGTCAGATTCTATTGCATTGACCATGTTATCAGTATAGTTCATTATTCAGTCTCAGCATGTTATAAACTTGGTCATTGCATTTAGTTTAGCCATGTTCAGTATTTCCAGTATCCCTATCATGTTCAGATTATATCATTGCTTTATTGCTTGTTAAGTGATGTGAGGCCAAAATACATATTTTTAATCATTATTTGCCTCACATTTATTATTTATTTTTGTCCTTTTTGAGCTTGAATTTTATGGATTGTGCTAAACAGTATATTTTATCTATAGGATTACTTGGTGGAAAAATGAAGAAGTTTGGAGCTAAAACAAATTAAAAATGGAAGGTTGAAGAAGGAAATCAAGCAGGCAACTTAATGGAATAAATTTAATACAATAATATTCAAATAAATAAGGTGCATATTTGCTGCAAATTGCGTATTGCAAAAGGAAACTTCTACGTGGCAATTGATGAAGCCAATCAAAGTTGGAATTAGAATAGAAAGCTGCCACGCGGCAGCCAAGGAAGGCCCCTCAAATAATTTGAGGCGATTTCGCGCGGACAGCTTCACGGAAATTAAATAGGAATCCAATTCCTTTTGGTTTTGGATTCCTAATTTAATTTGGAGTCACTTATTTTATTTAGGGTTTTCTATATTCTATAAATAATCCATAGAAATAATTATTTTGGAGGAGATCATTGATAGAAATACTTTTTAGGGTTCTTTTATTTTTCTTATTTGGGTGAGACTTTATTACTTTTGTTCTAGTTTTTGGCTTTGGAGATTAAATTGTCTCTTTAGCAATTCTTAATTTCTTAAGTTCGTTTTGAAGATTTTGGCTTTGAAATTCAAGTTGAGATTCTGGGTTTATTATTACTCATTTACGTAAGTTCATGATTTCTTCATCTAAAAAATATGAATTATGTTCTTGCTACTATGGGTAACTAAATCAACAACTAGGGTTGTGGGAACCATGAACGATTAACAAAGTATGAATAGTACCTAAGTAATTCTTGAATAGTGTTATTGCATGCATTGATAATTCTTTCGTTTAAAAGTCTTTTTAGTCGGTTGCAAACGTTAGAACTCGCCTTGTTGCTACTTGCCGGACCAAGGAGGTAGTTAATAAGAAAAGAATTATCAATATAGATTTAGTGTGATACTATCTAATAATCTAGTATCAAGTGGTGCGAGGGTGAAAACTAAGCCATACATTGATGCGATGTCTAATATAAGGTAAAGGTAAGGGTTAGTAAATTATACATACGTAGCCGGACCAAGGTGCGGGGTGAAATTCTCTAGTTGTCGGCCAAGGAATTAAAAATACCTAACTTATCACTTTGCATGTAATACACTAGGAAAGTATTACTATTACTAGGATTACCGCGTTATGAGCTTATGGGGAAAACGTATACCCTAGTTTCTCTCTCATCTTGATAACAACTAAAGTTTGAATCTTGCTCACTGATTACTCACATAATTTCCATAATTTCACAAATCCCCCCCCCCCTTTATTTATTTATTTCAGAAATACGTTGACTAAAACAATATAATTATAAGTTAAGTTTAAGTCTAAACCATATTCCTCGTGGGATCGACCCCAACCTACAAGTTGGGTTCTTTACTTGATAACGATCGCTTATACTTCTTTAGGGAGGTGTAATTTGAGCGTATCAAATTTTGGCACCGCTGCCGGGGAATAAGGCTTTTAGATTAAGTTTAACTACATTATTGAACTTTAGTCAAGTATTTTCTGATTTTACATTTTTGTTTTTAGTTTTGTTTTCTACAAGTTTAAACTCTAATGTATGCCAAGTACATTGAGTCAATGTGAATTCTTGACCCCCTACAATCCTGAATTGATTTTTTTTTTTGAGGAAAATGGCTAATCAAGGAGTACACAATAATCCAATCGGATAGGGTCAAGGAGATGGAATCTGAGTAACTAAGGTGTCTGCGTCGTGCCGCGACGTTAAATTAAGCGCTTATTGGGAGGCAACCCAATTAGTAGTGTAACTTCTTATTTTATTTTTATTTTATTAGTGTCACTTTTTTTGTCTTATTTTTGCAGATTAGGGGAAGTTTGAGTACCCAAAAAAATAAAAGTTAGAAGCAAAGGAGCATGTTTGAGCTTAAGTGTGGGGTGCGTTCGACCCTTGATGAAATAAATAGAACATGCTACTAGCTAGGCCATAAGGCCTCAGGGAGTTTTCCTAACCCTTGTTTTAAATTTTATTTGATGCTTTAGCGACATAGCATATTTTTAAGTGTGGGGTGAAGGAATGAATTCCTAGTTTTTACTGTTTTATTGAGTCTTTTTTTTAGGATGAGTTTCTTGGCTTTTGTTTTCGGTTCTTTTCCTAAGGATAGTCCCTATGAATCGAGTGTCTTTTATATTTTAGGAATAAATTTTCTTTTAGTTTTTTTTAGAGAAAAGAAAAGACCCCTTTGAGTGGTGTGATACTTGCTATTTAGGCCTAATTTTTGAGTAGTACTTTCTTGT
>NW_006238942.1:286502-290356 GCF_000226075.1 Solanum tuberosum | reverse complement strand
CTGAATAAAAGAATGTGACATGGAAAAAAGAAAGAATAAAAGAATGTGACATGAAAAAAAAAGTTACCTTGATGATGACCATGATCCTTCCAAACACATAGTGCACCTTAAAGAATGTAAAATACGTAAGTTGAGGGTGGCTATTATGAAGGAAAACTTAAAAATAAAATAAAAATGACGCAAAAAAAATAAAAATAAAAAATAAAAATTGAAGCCTTCTTGAGATGATGAGAATTACTTGTGAAATAATTGTTGAAGAGAGGGCTGAAAATAAAGAGAAGAAAATAATAAGTGATGGAGTCTAAAATTGCAAAGTGCTTAAGGAAGTGTAAGTAACTATTATATAGTTTTCTTACATTTCCCCTAGCCTACATTACATTCCGTTAAAGTCCTAATTGATTCTATTCAAACATGCTTAATTAGTGGAGATGTACATAATGGGCAGCCTATGGTTCTTTGTGCATACATGTGAATTTTATTTGTGAGTGTGAGCGTTGTTCTTGATATAAAGTCCTTAATTTACATTCAATCTTTTGAATTGAGTGTGTGGACTATATTTTTTAGTGAGTGCACTTGTTTCATGATAGATAGGTGATTTTATTAGCTTTCTCTGATGAGAATAGGTAAGCAAGCTTAAATTTGATGAGTTCAAAGTCCTTCCTAGAGGTTAGGAGGTTAGAGGTTTGTTGTTTATTTGGATATCTTGCATAATGACTGAAAAGTCTAGTTGATATTTTGAAATTGGTATATGGCCTAATTGTTTGTATTAACCAAAGTGATGACATTCCTATTTTAATTTTTGAGATGAGCTTTAATGTTTGCTCGAGGACGAACAAAAGTTTAAGTGTGGAGTGTTGATGTGAGGCCAAAAATACATATTTTTAATCATTATTTGTCTCATATTTATTATTTATTTTTGTCCTTTTTGAGCTTGAATTTTATGGATTGTGTTAAATAGTATATTTTATCTATAGGATTAACTTGGTGGAAAAATGAAAAAGCTTGGAGCTAAAACGAATTAAAAATGGAAGGTTGAAGAAGGAAATCAAGAATCAGCTTAATAGATTAAATTTAAATATAATAATATACAAATAAATAAGGTGCATATTTGTTGCAAATTGCGTATTGCAAAAGGAAACTTTCACGTGGCAATTGATGAAGCCAATCAAAGTTGGAATTGGAATTGAAAGCTGCCACCTGGCAGCCAATGAAGTCCACTCAAATAATTTGAGGCAGTTTCCGCGGACAGCTTCACGGAAATTAAATAGGAATCCAATTCCTTTTGGTTTTGGATTCCTAATTTAATTTGGAGTCACTTATTTTATTTAGGGTTTTCTATATTCTATAAATAATCCATAGAAATAATTATTTTAGGAGAGATCATTGATAGGAATACTTTTTAGGGTTCTTTATTCTTCTTATTTGGGTGAGACTTTATTGCTTTTGTTCTAGTTTTTGGCTTTGGAGATTAGCTTGTAACTTTAGCAATTTTTAATTTTCTAAATTCGTTTTGAAGATTTTGGCATTGAAATTCAAGTTAAGATTCTGGGTTTATCATTCTCATTACGTAAGTTCATGATTTCTTCATCTAAAAATATGAATTGTGTTCTTGCTACTATGGGTCACTAAATCCACAACTAGGGTTGTGGGAACCATGAACGATTAACAAAGTATGAATAGTACCTAAGTAATTCTTGAATAGTGTTATTGCATGCATTGATAATTCTTTCGTTTAAAAGTCTTTTTAGCGGTTGCAAACGTTAGAACTCGTCTTGTT
Source organism: Solanum tuberosum (assembly GCF_000226075.1). Taxonomy (NCBI): domain Eukaryota; kingdom Viridiplantae; phylum Streptophyta; class Magnoliopsida; order Solanales; family Solanaceae; genus Solanum; species Solanum tuberosum. The sequence goes on along the minus strand of NW_006238942.1, from coordinate 288,579 downwards.
GCTACTTGCCGGACCAAGGAGGTAGTTAATAAGAAAAGAATTATCAACATAGATTTAGTGTAAAACTATCTAATAGTCTAGTGTCAACTGGTGCGAGGGTAAAAACTAAGTCATACATTGATGCGATGTCTAATATGAGGTAAAGGTAAGGGTTAACACACATAGCCGGACCAAGGTACGGGGTGAAATTCTCTAGTTGTCCAAGGAATTAGAGATACCTAACTTATCACTTTGCATGTAATACACTAGGAAAGAATTACTATTACTAGGATTACCGCGTTATGAGCTTATGGGGAACACGTACACCCTAGTTTCTCTCTCATCTTGATAACAACTAAAGTTGAATCTTGCTCACTGATTACTCACATAATTTCCAGAATTTGTTTCACAAATCCCCCTCCCCTTTAATTATTTGTTTTGGAAATACATTGACTAAAGAATATAATTATAAGTTAAGTTTAAGTCTAAACCATATTCCTCGTGGGATCGACCCCAACCTACAAGTTGGGTTCTTTACTTGATAATGATCGCTTATACCTCTTTAGGGAGGTGTAATTTGAGCGTATCATTGAGTTATATTATTATTCAGCTTTATTCTATCTTACATGCTCAGTACCTTTCAAGTACTGACGCATACCCTGCGCTACATCTTCTCGTGATGTAAGTTCAGGTCTTCAGCAGTCAGATCACGCATAGATCAGTTCCCGATCTTCAGTTCAACAGCATCATTGGTGTGTCCTCATTCTTCGAGGGCTAGTGACATGATTATCCTTCTTGCTTTTAGTTTTAGTTTCAGTTTTGCTAGACCTAGTTGGGGCATGTCCCAGCATTTCTAATCAGTAGAGGCTTTATTTCAGACATAGTTTCAGCTTTAGTCTTAGAGTTTGACTTTTCATATGTATTCAAACCCTTAGTTTACATATATTTAGACTTAGTATATGAGTATTCCCCATCATTTCAGATTAATTATATGATTTAGCTTCCGCACAGTGTTTATTTTTTTCCAGTTTATCTTTAAGTATGCTTATGATATGCCAGCAGGGTTAGCTTGGGGTCACTCGTGATCCTAGGTCCCGTGTCCGCATCCAGGGGTAGCCTCAGGGATTGACAAACATAGTATCAGACCACTAGGTTTAAGAGTCCTAGGATGTCTGATAAACTGCACTAAGTAGAGTCCTTTTCATGGGTGTGAAGTGCACCACATCTAATGAGAGGGAGGTTATAAAGTGTTTTAGGAAAACTTCACTTTCTTGATATTCTTATCGTGCGTTGGTATGACCTCCTTTCTAATCCATCTTTATGTGCTTAAGATCATGCCTTCTCCTAGAGCTTACACATGGAATGCTAATGCATGCAATGCTAATGCAATTCCTCTAGTCCCAGACCATGAGGTTTCGAACGCAGAGTTTCGAAATGCCATTCAACTTTTGGCTCAGAGTATGACCAACAAGAACAATCAGCAGGTTCCAGTTCAACTAATAGAAATGGTGGATCAGTGGCAGCTAGAGTTCAAGATTTTGTTAGAATGAATCCACCTGAGTTTTTAGGATTGCAAGTTGGTGAGGACATACATAATTTCATTGATGAGGTTAAGAAAATCTTTGGAGTGATGCAAGTGACTGGTAATGATAGGGTGGAATTGGCATCCTACCAGTTTAAGGATGTGGATAACATATGGTTCACTCAGTGGAAACACAATAGGAACTACTTTGTCTTTTGTAACTCTCTATATAGCTGTCAACTTCAATGTTAGTCCAGAAACTCTCTCAGAACCCTTCTCAGTCTCTACTCCAGTCGGTGACCCAGTTATAGTTAGACGGGTATACAGAAATTGCCCTGTCACAGTCTCCCAGAATGTCACCTCAGCAGATCTTGTAGAGTTAGAAATGGTAGACTTCGATGTCATTCCAGGAATGGATTGGTTACAATGTTGTTATGCCTCAGTCGATTGTAGAACTAGGATTGTTCGTTTTCAGTTTCCAGACAAACCAATCTTAGAATGGAAGGGTAGTAGCTTAGCGCCTATGGGTCGATTCATTTCTTACTTTAAGGCCAGAAAGATGATCTCTAAGGGTTA
>NW_006238942.1:274915-278643 GCF_000226075.1 Solanum tuberosum | reverse complement strand
AATACACTAGGAAATGATTGCTATTACTAGGATTATCGCGTCATGAGCTTATGAGGAACACGTACACCCTAGTTACTTTCTCATCTTGATAACAACTAAAGTTTGAATCTTGCTCACTGATTACTCACATAATTTCCAGAATTTGTTTCACAAATCCCCCCCTCCCCCTTTAATTATTTGTTTTGGAAATACATTGACTAAAAGAATATAATTATAAGTTAAGTTTAAGTCTAAACCATATTCCTCGTGGGATCGACCCCAACCTACAAGTTGGGTTCTTTACTTGATAATGATCGCTTATACCTCTTTAGGGAGGTGTAATTTGAGCGTATCATTGAGTTATATTATTATTCAGCTTTATTCTATCTTACATGCTCAGTACCTTTCAAGTACTGACGCATACCCTGCGCTACATCTTCTCGTGATGTAAGTTCAGGTCTTCAGCAGTCAGATCACGCATAGATCAGTTCCCGATCTTCAGTTCAACAGCATCATTGGTGTGTCCTCATTCTTCGAGGGCTAGTGACATGATTATCCTTCTTGCTTTTAGTTTTAGTTTCAGTTTTGCTAGACCTAGTTGGGGCATGTCCCAGCATTTCTAATCAGTAGAGGCTTTATTTCAGACATAGTTTCAGCTTTAGTCTTAGAGTTTGACTTTTCATATGTATTCAAACCCTTAGTTTACATATATTTAGACTTAGTATATGAGTATTCCCCATCATTTCAGATTAATTATATGATTTAGCTTCCGCACAGTGTTTATTTTTTTCCAGTTTATCTTTAAGTATGCTTATGATATGCCAGCAGGGTTAGCTTGGGGTCACTCGTGATCCTAGGTCCCGTGTCCGCATCCAGGGGTAGCCTCAGGGATTGACAAACATAGTATCAGACCACTAGGTTTAAGAGTCCTAGGATGTCTGATAAACTGCACTAAGTAGAGTCCTTTTCATGGGTGTGAAGTGCACCACATCTAATGAGAGGGAGGTTATAAAGTGTTTTAGGAAAACTTCACTTTCTTGATATTCTTATCGTGCGTTGGTATGACCTCCTTTCTAATCCATCTTTATGTGCTTAAGATCATGCCTTCTCCTAGAGCTTACACATGGAATGCTAATGCATGCAATGCTAATGCAATTCCTCTAGTCCCAGACCATGAGGTTTCGAACGCAGAGTTTCGAAATGCCATTCAACTTTTGGCTCAGAGTATGACCAACAAGAACAATCAGCAGGTTCCAGTTCAACTAATAGAAATGGTGGATCAGTGGCAGCTAGAGTTCAAGATTTTGTTAGAATGAATCCACCTGAGTTTTTAGGATTGCAAGTTGGTGAGGACATACATAATTTCATTGATGAGGTTAAGAAAATCTTTGGAGTGATGCAAGTGACTGGTAATGATAGGGTGGAATTGGCATCCTACCAGTTTAAGGATGTGGATAACATATGGTTCACTCAGTGGAAACACAATAGGAACTACTTTGTCTTTTGTAACTCTCTATATAGCTGTCAACTTCAATGTTAGTCCAGAAACTCTCTCAGAACCCTTCTCAGTCTCTACTCCAGTCGGTGACCCAGTTATAGTTAGACGGGTATACAGAAATTGCCCTGTCACAGTCTCCCAGAATGTCACCTCAGCAGATCTTGTAGAGTTAGAAATGGTAGACTTCGATGTCATTCCAGGAATGGATTGGTTACAATGTTGTTATGCCTCAGTCGATTGTAGAACTAGGATTGTTCGTTTTCAGTTTCCAGACAAACCAATCTTAGAATGGAAGGGTAGTAGCTTAGCGCCTATGGGTCGATTCATTTCTTACTTTAAGGCCAGAAAGATGATCTCTAAGGGTTAGCTCTATCATCTAGTTCGGGTTAAGGATTCTAGCTCGAGACCCCAACTCTTGAGTCAGTTCCAGTAGTCAATGATTTCCCAGAAGTGTTTCCAGAAGATCTTCCTAGAGTTTCTCCCGAAAGGGAAATCGACTTTGGAATTGATCTTCTTCCAGATACCCAGCCTATCTCGATTCCTCTTTACAGAATGGCTCCAACTGAGCTTAAAGAATTGAAAGAGTAGTTGAAAGACCTTCTAGATAAGGGCTTCATCATATCTAGTATTTCCCCATGGAGAGCACCAGTGTTGTTTGTGAAGAAGAAAGATGGTTCTCTTTCCAGTAGTCAATGATTTCCCAGAAGTGTTTCCAGAAGATCTTCCTAGAGTTTCTCCCGAAAGGGAAATCGACTTTGGAATTGATCTTCTTCCAGATACCCAGCCTATCTCGATTCCTCTTTACAGAATGGCTTCCAACTGAGCTTAAAGAATTGAAAGAGTAGTTGAAAGACCTTCTAGATAAGGGCTTCATCATATCTAGTATTTCCCCATGGAGAGCACCAGTGTTGTTTGTGAAGAAGAAAGATGGTTCTCTCAGAATGTGCATAGACTATAGACAGTTGAACAAAGTCACAATCAAGAATAAATTTCTCATCCCCAAGATTGATGACTTGTTTGACCAACTTCAAGGTGCTAGTCATTTCTCAAAGATAGACCTCAGATCAAGTTATCATCAGCTCAAAGTCAGAGATAGTGACATTTCGAAGACAACCTTCAGGGTGCTATTCATCAAATCCATGAAAGCTGCAGGAGCATTGGTTAGTCCAAATGACATAAATACAAATTCATAGTGACCATACCGGTATGGTCACTATGAATTTGTATTTATGTCATTTGGACTAACCAATGCTCCTGCAGCTTTCATGGATTTGATGAACAAAGTGTTCAAACAATATTTGAATTTGTTCGTTATCGTCTTTATTGATGATATCCTCATTTACTCTAGGAATGAGAAAGAACATGCGAGTCATTTGAGGGTTGTCCTGCAAACTCTTAAAGATCACCAGTTATTCGCTAAGTTTAGCAAATGTGAGTTTTGGTTGCAATCCATTGCTTTCCTTGGTCATATTGTGTCTAGCGAAGGAATCCAAGTGGATTCTACAGAAAATAGAAGTAGTGAAACAATGGCCCAGACTTACCTATCTTACACATATCAGGAGTTTCTTAGGTCTAGCGGGTTATTACAGAAGGTTCGTGGAAGGATTTTCATCCAAAGCCTCTCGGTAGACTCAGCTGACTCAGAAAAAGGTCAAGTTTCAGTGGTCAGATGATTGTGAGAAAAGCTTCGCAGAACTGAAAACTAGGTTGACTACCACTCCCGTTTTGACTCTACCAGAGGGTTCAAATAGTTATGCTATCTATTGTGATGCATCCAGAGTCTGCCTAGGTCGTGTGTTGATGCAGCGAGGTAAGATTATATCTTATGCTTCTAGACAACTTAAGGTGCATGAGAAGAACTATCCGCCTCATTACCTCGAGCTAGCATCAATGGTAGTTTGCACTTAAGATTTGGAGACATTACTTGTATGGTGTTCACATAGATATGTTCACAGACCATAAGAGCCTTCAGTATGTGTTCACCTAGAAAGAGTTGAATCTTCGCCAAGAGGAAATGGCTTGAGTTCCTTAAGGATTACGATATGAGTGTGCATTACCATCCTGGTAAGGCCAATATGGTAGCAGATGCTCTGATTAGACTATCTATGGGTAGTGTAGCCCATGTTGAGGAAGAAATAAGGGAGCTAGCACAAGATGTTTACAGACTTGCTCGCTTAGGAGTTCGTCTTATGAGCATATCAGATGGTGGAGTAACGGTTCAGAATGGGGCAGAATCTTCTTTGGTAGTAGA
>NW_006238942.1:238046-274873 GCF_000226075.1 Solanum tuberosum | reverse complement strand
GCAAATGTAGTAGCAGATGCTCTTAGCAGATTATCCTTGGGTAGTGTAGCACATGTTGAGGAAGAAAGAAAAGAGCTAGCGAAGGATGTTCACAGACTTGCTCGCCTAGGAGTTTGGCTTATGATCATATCAGATGGTGGTGTAACAGTTCAGAATGGGTCAAAATCTTCATTGGTGGGGGAGGTTAAGGAAAAGCAAGACAGTGATCCGATATTGCTCCAACTTAAGGGTGCAGTCCATCATCAGAGAGTCGAGGTTTTCTCCCAAGGGGGAGATGGTGTACTTCACTATCAAGGTCGATTTTGTGTTCCTAAGGTGGGTGAGTTGAGACCGCAGATTCTTGCAGAATCCCATAACTCCAGATATTCTATTCATCCAGGCGCCACTAAGATGTACTGTGATCTTCAGAAAGTCTTTTGGTGGAATGGTATGAACTATGAAGAGGGATATAGCGGATTTTGTGGCTAAGTGCCCCAATTGTCAGCAAGTCAAGGTAGAACATCAGAAACCAGGAGGTATGACTCAAGAGATCGACATTCCTACTTGGAAATGGGAAGTGATCAACATGGACTTCATCACAAGTTTACCTCGTACTCGCAGATAACATGACTCCATTTGGGTGATAGATGATAAAGTCACTATGTCTGCGCATTTTTTGGCTGTTAAGACTACAGACTCGGCGGAGGACTATGCCAAGTTTTACATTAATGAGATAGTCAGGTTGCATGTGGTTCCTTTGTCTATCATCTCAGATTTAGGTATCCAAGTTTACCTCTCATTTCTACAAGTCATTTCAGAAAGGTTTTGGTACTCAGGTTAATCTTAGCACAATATTTCATCCACAGACGATGGTAAGGTAGAGCGTACCATTCAGACCTTAGAGTACATGTTGAGAACTTGTGTGATCGACTTCAAAGGTAGTTGGGATGATTACCTCCCTCTTATAGAGTTCGCCTACAATAATAGTTACCATTCCAGCATTCAAATGGCCCCTTATGCGGCATTGTATAGGCGTAGATGTAGATCTCCAGTTGGTTGGTTTGAAGTAGGTGAAGCAGCCTTGATAGGGCCAGATTCAGTTCATGATGCAATGGAGAAACTGCAACTCATTAGAGATAGACTTAAGACAGCCCAGAGTCGCCAGAAGTCCTATCTAGCTGTAAGGAGAAGGGACTTAGAGTTCCAACTTGATGATTGGGTTTTTCTGAAAGTGTCACCTATGAAAGGGGTTATGAAATTTTTCAAGAAAGGAAAGCTTAGTCCTAGATATGTAGGCCCTTACAAGATCTTGAAAAGAGTTGGTAAAGTGGCTTATGAGTTAGAGTTGCTAGCAAAACTAGCAGCGGTACACCCGATTTTTCACATTTCATTGTTGAAGAAGTGTGTGGGTGATCCAACATCAATTGTGCCCTTTAGAAAGTGTGGTTGTGAAGTATAGTCTCACTTATGAAGAGGTACCCATTGAAATCCTTGATCGTCAGGTTCGAAGGTTGAGAACAAAGAAGTCGCTTCAGTCAAGGTTTTCTGAAGAAGTCAGTCCGTAGAGGGAGCTACTTGGGAAGCAGAAGCAGCCATGAATGACAAGTATCCTCACCTCTTTCCTTCCGATTTCACTCCAGCTTGAGGTAATAGTTCCTCTTCAGTTTTTTAGTCATTCATGCGCAATTTCAGTCTTAGCATCATGTTCCTTCAGGTTGTACTTGCATTTTCAGCGTATTTCCATGTTCTTGGAACTTAGTTCAGTCAGAAAATCAGTTACCAATGTTTGGTGGTGGGGGTTGCAGCTCTTTTCCTCCATTTTAGCTAGTTAGTCTTCATTCGAGGACAAATGTTCCCAAGGGAGAGACAATGTAACACCCCATATCCAAAAATAGACCTCGATGCAGATTTCCAGAAGTTACTGGTGCAACCCACGGACCGTAGGGTGACCCACGGCCTGTGCTGGTGGTCCGTGGTTCGCATCTGCAACCCTCCCCAGACTCAGCCCCTGAAATTTGTCTAACTGTTGACCCACAATCGGACATAAGGATTGTAGGTCAGGACATGGATCGTGGTCCGTGGATCAGACCCCAGCTTTCAACCACCAGAACCTCATTGACGGTTGACCAACACGGACAGTCAGTCGATCGACGGTCCGTCGGTGACCCCGACAATAGTTAAGTCAGGGGTCTTTTGGTCTTTTCCTTAAGCTTTGGACCCCTAAACTACATCGTTTAAACCCTAAACTATGTAGTATTGGTTAGTTTTAGCCTAGAAACATAACTAGAACTTACCTAAGTCAGATCATTCATCAAAACTTAGAAAAAATTAGAGCGTAAGAGGAGAAAGAGGTCAAGAACCCTAGTTCAAGAACGCAACAAGGTTCCATCAGTTCCATCCCCGAAATCGAAAGATTTCTCCGTGGAATTCGTCACCAGGTATGTGGGATTTCACTAGTGGGTTCCTTTCGCCCATTAGGTCCCTAGATTTCAGTCAAAATCTTGATTCCCTTAATATTATCTGGACTTAGGGTTTCTTGAATGTTAGAATTATTGGGTTTTAGCTATTAGAATGATCCAAATTGTATTATCCTGAATTCAATATTGTTATTGCCCAGGTTCATGTATAAACTCAGAACCCTAGCAATGTAGTTCTTTTAGCTCATGAATTACACATGCTAGGCTAGATACTTCAGTTATATATATAAACATGCCTCAATTTTCGAATGCATTATTTTGAGTATATTAATATTGCGTTCTCAGTTGGCATGTCAGTATTTTGAGCTATCCAGTATTACAACATTTTAGTCATAAAGTGTTAATTACTTAATCATATGGAAAGCTTGATTCTGAGTGGACAAGGGTCAGTCACCCTCAAGTTCCAAACTATGTGCCCCGTAGGTTGTAAGTCCGCTCTGTGGGAATCATTTTACTGATCACGCCAGCATGCCTCTATGCCTCTGGCAGGGTATATTGGGTCCTCTCAATGGGGTGTATATATCGGACTCCACAGTTAGCTCATGTGGTTTTATGTCGGTTATTAGCAGCTCCCTTACAGTTCAGTCAGATTCTATTGCATTGATCATGTTATCAATATAGTTCAGTATTCAGTCTCAACATGTTATAAACTTGGTCATTGCATTCAATTTAGCCATGTTCAGTATTTCCAGTATCCTTATCATGTTCAGATTATATCATTGCTTTATTGCTTGTTCAGTTCTGTTATTATTCAGCTTTATTCTATCTTGCATGCTCAATACCTTTCAAGTACTGACGCATACTCTGCGCTACATCTTCTCGTGATGTAGGTTTAGGTCCTCAGCAGCCAGATCACACATAGATCGGTTCTCGATATTCAGTTCAACAGCATCATTGGTGAGTCCTCATTCTTCGAGGGCTAGTGACATGAATATCCTTCTTGCTTTTAGTTTTAGTTTTAGTTTTGCTAGACCTAGTTGAGGCATGTCCCATCATTTCTAGTCAGTAGAGGCTTTATTTCAAACATAGTTAGCTTCAGCTTTAGTCTTAGAGTTTGACTTTTCATTTGTATTCAAACTCTCAATTTTAATATATTCAGACTTAGTGTATGGGTATTCCCCATCATTTCAGATTAATTATATGATTTAGCTTCCGCACAGTGTTTATTTTTTTTAGTTTATCTTTAAGTACGCTTATGATATGCCAGCAGGGTTAGCTTGGGGTCACTCGTGGTCCTAGGTCCCGTGTCCGCGTCCAGGGTCGAGGCGTGACAACTTCAGGAACAGGCGGGGGAGCAAACCGTCGGTATGCTATCACTAGTCTCCAAGAGCAAGAGGAATTGCCAGATGTTGTCACTGGTATGATCAAAATGTTTACTTTCTATGTATATGCTTTGCTAGATCCAGAAACGAGTCTATCTTTTGTGACTCCTTATTTTGCTATAATTTTTTTTTCTTCCTAAGCAAATTCTTGAGTCCTTCAGTGTTTCTACACTTGTTGGTGAGAATATTCTAGCTGAGAGAGTTTCTCGTGACTGTACCATTCTGGTCAATCACAAGGACACCATGGCTGACTTAGTCGAGTTAGACATGGTAGATTTTGATGTTATTCTAGGTACGGACTGGCTTCATGCGTGTTATGCCTCAGTTGATTGTAGAACTCGAGTTGTTAAGTTCCAGTTTCCTAATCAGCCAGTTATAGAGTGGAAGAGTAGTTCAACATTGCCTAAGGGTCATTTTATTTAATACCTTAAGGCGAGAAAGTTAGTTTCCAAGGGGTGTATCTATCACTTAGTCTGAGTTAATGACTCTAGTGCTGAGACACCACTTATTAAGTCAGTTCCAATTGTAAGTGAGTTTCTACAGGTCTTTGCAGATGAACTTTGTGGAGTCCCTCATGAGAGAGAAATAGACTTCGGTATAAAGCCAACAAGTTAAAGTAGAGAACCAGAGGCCTGATGGTATGGCTCAGAGCATAAAACTTCCAGAATGGAAGTGGGAGATGATCAATATGGATTTCATTACAGGTTTACCACGGTCTCGCAGTCAGCATGATTTGATTTGGGTGATTGTAGATCAAATGACTAAATCAACCCATTTCTTACCGGTAAAGACTACCTATTCAGCAGAAGATTATGCTACGTTATACATCCAAGGTAGTCAGACTTCGTAGAGTTCCAGTGTCCATCATTTTAGATAGAGGTGTGTAATTCACCGCACAATTTTGGAAGCCTTTCCAAAAGGGTTTGGGTTTAAAGGTGAACATTATTACTGCTTTTCCTCCTCAGACAAATGGTCATGCAGAGCGCATAATTCAGACTTTAGAGGATATGTTGAGGGCGTGTGTGATCGATTTCAAGGGAAATTGGGATGATCACTTACCTCTCATTGAGTTTGCTTACAACAATAGTTATCACTCTAGCATCCAAATGGCTCTTTATGAGGCTCTTTATGGGAGAAGATGTAGATCTCCTATTGGATGGTTTGAGGTTGGTGAAGTTGGATTGATCGGACCAGACTTGGTTCATCAATCTATGGAAAAGGTGAAGACTATTCAAGAGAGGTTGAAAAAAACACTGAGTCGTCAGACATCCTATACTGATGTTAGGAGAAGAGACTTAGAGTTTGAAGTAGATGATTGGGTTTATTTGAAGGTTTCACCCATGAAGAGTTTTATGAGATTTGGTAAGAAGGGGAAGCTTAGTCCCCGGTATATTGGTCCTTACAGGATATCCAAGAGGATTGGCAATGTAGTCTATGAGTTAGAGATACCATCAGAATTAGCAGCAGTCCATCCGGTGTTTCACATTTCAATGTTGAAGAAGTGTATGGGAGATCGTTCACTTATTATACCTACTGATGATATTGGTATTAAGGGCAGTCTATCTTATGAGGAGGTGCCCGTTCATATTCTAGATTGTCAGGTTCGCAAGTTGAGAACCAATGAGGCAGCATCAGTCAAGGTCTTATAGAGAAATCAGTTTGTTGAGGAAGCTACTTGGGAGGTTGAGAAGGATATGAAGAAGAGATACCCACATCTCTTTGAGTCAGAAAAAATTCCAAATTAAGGTACTAATCCTTTTTCTTGGCATTTATTTTAGTTTAAAATGTTGTGTTACTTTGCATATTGAGTGTTTGAGTTGGATGTTAAAAGTTACCACCCTTAGTCTACTTACAGTAATCTCATTCAAGGACGAATGTTCCAAAGGGGTAGATATTGTAACACCTCAGTATTTGAAAGAACTAAATTGGAAATAGCAAAATCTGAAATTTTGCAAGTTATGCATGAGTTAGGAGTTTTTGGTCAACTTCAAACGACCATAACTTTCAGTACAGGATGAGTTAGGTAGCCCATAAGATATCAAATGAAAGGTCTTGGAATCCTCTTTCCAAATCCACTGAGTTTGCTAATTTTCAAGCTCGTATGAGGGAGATACGCCCATTTGTAGTTAGGCTGTCTAGTAAAAAAAAGTTACCGAAAAATATGAGGGGTATTTTGGTCTTTTCCTTACCCAACCTGATTAATTCTTTTTTAGTAATTAATTAGGGGTCTAAAATAATTGGGTTCAGTTTTCATAAATCAAAATACGCTTAGGGTTTTGAGAGGAGTTCAAGAAGAAGAGAAAATGATAAAAGTTCAAGGCGTACGTCAAGATTCTTGAGTTTTATTATGGATTTCTCCAAGGGTTTGATCCCTAAGAGGTATGTAAGTTCACATAGCATTAGGTTCGTTCACCCATGCGCCAATCATGTTAATTTCAGCGTAATTTCATTCTTGAAGTTGAAGGATTTGGAGTTCTTGATGAGTTTTATTGAAGTTTGTTTCATAATCTTGATTGTTGAGGTTTTGACGAGTTTTTGAGATAAGTGTTAGTGTTTAGAGGGTAGTTTTGAGTAGATTATCGTATACTAATGTTGGGTATTCGATTCTAAGTGAATTGGGGTTAGAAAACAAGAAAGAAAATTCGTTGAGTTTTCTGGGCAGGGAGCTAGTGCGCCGCACCAGCAGTGCGCCACAAGAAGTGGTCTGTAGTTCTGGCCTTGGGGCACCGTGCCACTCCGTGCGCCCCAACCTCTCTTCTGTAGTTCAGGGGTTGGTGCCCTGCGCCACTCAATGAGCTAGGTCCCCTACTATTTCGTCCTTCATTTCGTACGAGTTCCCTCGAATCGTACCTATGGTTTCTAATTGATCTATACACTATAAATTACATCTAACCATCGAGAGATCATCAATAACATGAGATCATAGCCCTTGAATCCATAGTTCAAATTCAAGGTAGAGCTAAGATTCAAGTCTTGAGAGTTCTTCGAGTCATTTTAAGAAGTCTGTTACAAATTGTTTTAAAACTTGTTTTAAAGACTTGAGCACCGAGTTGAGTAAGAGTAGAGCTGAGTTAATTTTCTTTAAAATGATACATGGGAACTAAGTATTCCCAAGATTAAATGTTTTCACATTTAAGATGAGAGGAAACACCGATTTCCAAAAGAGTTCTTGAGCAGTTTTCAGTACTATCTCTTTTAAGAGAACTATTTTGAGTAATAATCTCAAAATCAGAGAAAGAGTTATGTTTTTAAACATATGATCTAGTTATATTTTGGGAGTAGTATTGAGCACCGATATGGGGGAGAGTTCTAACAACTAGATGATTCCTTATTGCTTTTAAGCATAGACTAGTGGATCTATTTAGTTAGTAGGTTCTATACCCCAAAGTATAGGACAATTCTGGCAGCGTGGGCTAGACGTTGTATCATCACATAACTCATAGTGATGGTTGTCAGTTAGAGAATCTCCCAAACAAAGTTAGTTTGTATTTTTGCATACAAACTCAGTATTATTGTATTTTTCAATACATTGAGTTGCTATTTACTTTTTTAAAAGATTTTCTTTATATTACATCTTTATCACTACTTTATACTGAAATGAGTTGAGTTGAGTTGAGACGAGGTAAGTGTTTCTTCACATCCAGTTTAAGCTTATGTCTTGTTTTAGATTTCCCCTCATATGCTCGTACATTCCATGTACTGACGTCATTTGGCCTGCATCTTTTATGATGCAGATACAGGTAACCAGGATCAGCATCCAGCGCTTCGTTGATCCAGTTGAGCTTCAGAGTAGTTGGTGAGCCTCCTTACTTCCGGAGGATCCTTTATTTACTTTCAGTATTTCAGTTTAGTAAGAATGATCGGGGGTCTTGTCCCGACATCCCTCATAGTATTAAAGGCTTCATAGATAGATAGACAGTAGTTCATGAGTCTTTTCATTGTCAGTTGTTTATGTTGAGACTTGAGTTGCCTATTCGGGTAGTTGAATGTTTATTTATAAAACATTCTGAGTTTATCTTTGAGACAATTGAGTAAAGTTTAACTTTTAAGTTCATATTATTTATGAGTAAGTCTTCCGCTAAGAGTTAAGCTAAGCCAATGATTCGCTTTGGGCCAGTAATGGTTCTCGAGTGTCGGCCACGTCCAGGGTGTAGTCTCGGGGCGTGACACTTAATATTTTCATGATGTAATAATTATGTTTTATTTTTAAATTATGCAATAAATTAAAGTGGTCGTTATACTAAAAAATAAATATTATGTGTGAATTATGTATTTACATAGTTTGTTAGTCACCAAAGTGGCCAAACTAAAATGTATAAAATTATTCACATGCACAAAATTTTATGATATTATGTATGCATTTGTATTTATATAGTTTGTTAGTCTCCAAAGTGGCAAAACTAGAGAAATTAATGTCTATACATACAATATTTATGATCACTTGATGCATGTATTATGTTTCTATAGTTTGTTAATCACCAAAGTGGCCAAATTAAAATATTAAAATTATTCACATGCACAAAATTTTATGAGATTATGTATGCATTTGTATTCATATAGCTTGTTAGTAACCAAAGTGGCCAAACTAGTATGGTTAAGAAAATAAATATGCACTCATAAAATTATCATTTATCTATGAAGGTTAATTAAATGCCTATATTGAAAAATAAATAGATAAATTGACTTTCACTATTGCTAGAACTCAAGAATTTACCCAAAGGTGAATCTATCATTCTACCAATATTGAAAATTATGAAGTAAATTAATATTTTAGTCAAACATATATTGTATATCCAAAGATGTTTGATAAAAATTATTCAATTACCTATTAAAGATAAAAATGGCATTTAAATTATGATAATGTGTCATAGTATCTACCCAAAAGAGAATTACGATATATTTTTATCATTTTAGTAAATTCACATTATTTTCTAATTTGTGAACATCTATATCTATTTTGCAGTTATTCCTCTTCATCCGCATGCTTCATCTATTACTATGTTCAATGGATTGAACTTCTCTGAATGACATGAACAAGTCCAGTTCCACTCAGGTGTGATGGATCTTGACTTGGCTCTACTGAATGACAAACCTACTGCCATTACTGATAAGAGCAGTGAGAATGAGAAGTCTTTGCATAAATCATGGAAGCGCTCTAATAGATCGACCCTTATGTCCATGTGAATGATTGTTGCTAACAACATTAAGAGTACTATTCCATAAACAGAAAGTTCCAGGGAATACCTGAAGTTTGTGGAAGAACGTTTTTGTTCTGCTGATAAGTCTCTTGCTGGTACACTAGTGGCTGAACTCACGACCATGAAGTTTAATGGGTCACGCAGTATAAATCATATCATCGAGACGACTACCATTGCAACAAGACTTCAAACCTTGGCGATGAAAGTGGATGACACCTTCTTGGTTCAGTTTATTCCGAACGCATTGCCTCTTGAGTATGGACCATTCCAAATTAACTATAACACTATTAAGGATACGTGGGATGTTAGTGAATTGCTCAATATGCTTACTCAAGAGGAGTCAACACTTAAGAAACAACGAGGTCATTCTATTAACCTCATGGGTCAAGGAGCTGGTAAAGGACTTAAAGTGAAGGCCAACAAGTTTAAGAAAAAGAAAGCACCTGCTAAAGTTTCACAGGATGCTCATAAGGAACTCAAGGCTGATGTGTGTCGTTTCTATAAAAAGGAAGGACACTATCAGAAAGATTACCAGAAACGTAAAGCTTGGTTTGAAAAGAAAGGTACATTTAGTGCTTTTGTATGTTTCGAATCAAATTTAGTAGAAGTTCCTAATAATACTTGGTGGCTTGATTCTGGTGCAACTACTCATATATCCACTATGTTGTAGGGATTCACTACAATACAAAATACAAATCCAAATAAGGATTTCTTGTTCATGGAAAATCGTATGAAGGCTCAAATTGAAGGCATAGGGACTTATCGATTGATCTTGGAGATTGGACGTCACCTTGATCTATTACAAACTCTTTATGTTCCTTCAGTTTCTAGGAAATTGATTTCTCTTTCAAGACTTGATGTTTCTGGATTTGATTTTAAGTTTGGACATGGATGTTTCAATTTATATAAGAATATTGTTTAATGGTTCTGGTGTTCTTATTGATGGTTTATATAGATTGAAACTCGATAATAATTTTTCTGAATCCCTTCTTACTATTCATCAAAATATTGGAATTAAACATAGTTCACTAAATGAAAATTCTGCTTATTTGTGGCATAAACGTATTCATCAAAATATTGGAATTAAACGTAGTTCACTAAATGAAAGTTTTGCTTATTTGTGGCATAAACGTTTGGGTCATGTAACCAAAAAAAAGATTAAAAAGATTAGTAAAGAATGACATTCTTTCAAATCTGAATTTTATTGATTTTGATATACGTTTGGATTGCATTAAAGGAAAGCAAACCAAGTAACACCCTGAAAAATTGTTGAGCTAAGACTCAAACCATTCTTCGTAGTGAGGGAGATTTTACCTAGGAATTTAAAATTTTCTTAAATGTTAAGGTCACTAGATATAGCACCTTGAGAACCAAAAAGAACTAAAGAGAGTTCATTCAAGTCATTCCTAAGTTATTCTAAGTTTTTGGTCAACTTCAAACGACCATAACGTTTAGCACAAAATGATTTAGGTGGATCATAAGATGTCAAATGAAAGATATCTGAGTCCTCTTTCCAACGCCACCAAGTTTACTAAATTTTGAACTCAGATAAGGGAGATATGACCGTTTGAGTGCAGCCTCTCTAGATAGAGTCTTTCCACCCGAACTAAGAGGGGTATTTTAGTCTTTTTCTTACCCTCACTTATTCTAAACATGAATTACACCCAATTAAGGGTCTAAAGTTATTATAATCAGTTTCATTCATCCCCAAAGAGTTTAGGGTTTTAGAGAGAAGATTCAAGAGGAGAAAAAGCTTAAAGTTTCAAGCGATCATTCAAGAAAATTCAAGAATTCACCAAGAACCTAGTTTTTTGAGGTATGTATGGTTTCATAGTGTTGGGTTCGTTCACCCACACACCAATCAAGAGTTTCTTTTGTGAATCTATCCATAAATATTGAAAAATTTAAGTTCTTGATTAGTGTTCTTGAAGTATTATTTTCGTTCTTGAATTAGGATGGGTTGATGAGTTCTTGAGAGGAAACTTAGGAGTTTGAGAGTTATTTTTCAGTAGATTTTCGTGTACTTATGTTAGGTATTCTGATCAAAGTAAGTTGGGAAGAAACCATTCGATTCTAGGTGAATCAGAGTAAAAACTCGAAGAAGAAAATTCATCAGATAGTTTTGGGGATGGGGAGGTGCCCCAGAAGTGCTCCACAGAGCAGACTCTGAAGTTTAGGGGATGACTCCCCACGCCAGCAGTGCGCCTGGGTCGCCTGCCCCCACCCTTTTTCCGTCATTTTACGGGCCTATGTTCTTTTAATGTGTACCCTTACTCCCTATTGATTCTAACTACTCTAAACTACATCTAAACAGCTCATTCATAACATGAATTATAACCCTTGAATCCATAATTCAAATTCATGGAACAGTTAAGAGTAAAGTTTGAGAAAGTCCCTTTGAGTCTTTTCGAGGAGTCTTCTACAATAATTTTTAAATTGTTTCAAGACTCGAGTAAGTGAGTATGAGAAGGAGGAGAATGTATTCATGAGTCTACATTATCATTGAGATCCTTAAGTCGAGTTAGTCATGCCCATAATTCTGCATGAACTCCATAAATTGAGTATCCTTGAGAAGAATAGTATCTTCCAGTTCTAAGTCTTGAGTATTGAGTTCCTAACCCTTTGAGATTATATTCCTAATCATGGGACTATTACATGTTACCCATGAAAGTCCTTGAGTTGAGTTGTTCATGCCCATAATTCAGCATGAACCTTGTGAATTGAGCATTCTTCAAATGAGTAGTATCATGAAGTCCTTGAGTTGAGTAGTTCATGCCCATAATTCTGCATGAACCTTATTTTGAGAAGCCTTTTGCAAACCTTTTTAAAACTTGTTTTAAAACTTGTTTTAAGACTTGAACATATGAGTTTGAGGAAGAATAGATCTGAGTTCATTTTCTTTAAAATGATATATATGGAAACTAAGTATTCCCAAGAGTAAATATTTTTACATTTAAGATGAGAGGAAACACCGATTTCCAAAAGAGTTTTCATGAGCACTTTTAGTACCATCTCTTTTAAGAGAAAGATTTTGAGTAATAATCTCAAACCACAGAAATTTTTTGTTTTTAAACATATGAGCTAGTTACATTTTAGGAGTAGTATTGACCACCGATATGGGGACGAGTTCAGATAACTCAAAGTCTCCATAAACTATGTAGCCAACGTGGGTAGAAAGAGTTATACTTTTTAGATGATTCCTTAATGCTTTTAGCATAGACTAGTGGATCCACTTAGTAGTAGGTTCTATACCCTGGCAAAGTATAAGACAGTTCTGGCAGCATGGGCTAGACGAGGTATAATCACATAGCTCATACTGATGGTTGTCGGTTAGAGAATCTCTCACAGAGTTATATTGTATACAAACTGAGTTATGCATTTTTCAATACATTGAGTTGTTATCTACTATTTTTAAAAGCTTTCCATATATTGCATCTTTTATTGTTGCTTTATCCAGAGTTATGTATCATGTTATTGAGTTGAGCCTTATTTTCTTTGAGTTGAGTTGAACTATGTTTCACTGAGTTGAATATCCTGTTATTGAGTTGAGCCCTATTTTCTCTAAGTTGAGTTGAGTTGAATGAGTTGAGAAGAGGTAAGTATGTTTCCTTTTTATCAAGTTCAAGTTTATGTTTATGCTTTAGAATTCTCTTTACATGCTCGTGCATTCCATGTACTGATCCATTTGGCATGCATCGTTTCATGATACATATACATGTATTCAGGATCATCAACAGGTGTTTCGTTGAAGTCACGTGATATTCCAGTCAGCTTTGGTGAGCCTTCTTACATTTCGGAGAACTTCATTTTTACCTTACAATTAGTAGTTTTGAGTACGTATCTTCCTTGAGTTGTTTTTACAAACTCTGAGTTATCTATAAAGTATTGTTCAGATTATTTTTTAAGTTGAGTTTATTGGATTTAATTCAGTTTTTAAGCTTTTGTATGATTGAGTTAGTCTTCCGTTTGTAGTCAGCCAGGATGAGGATTCGCTTGGGGACCAGCAATGATTCTCGAGCGCCGACCAAGTCCAGGATGTAGACTCGGTCGTGACACCAAGCATACCAAGAAAGGTGCCACAAGGAACACTTAGCTTCTTGAAATTATACACACTGATATTTGTGGACCCTTTGATGTTCCATCTTTTGGTGGATAAAAATATGTTATCACCATTATCAATGATTTTTCACGTTAAGGATTTATCTATTTGTTGAAATAAAAATCTCAAGCAGCGGGCACTCTCAAAGTGTACATTAATGAGGCTGAAAGACAATTAGATAAGAAAGTAAGTGTGCGTTAATGAGGTTGAAAGACAATTAGATAGGAAAGTGAAAATCATTAGGTCAGATAGATGTGGTGAATATTATAGAAAGTATAACGAATTGGGACAATGTACATGTCTATTTGCAAAATTCCTCGAAGAGCATGGCATATGTGCATAGTATACTATGTCAGGAACACCTCAACAGAATGGTGTTGCAGAACGGCGTAATTCGAACATTTATGGATATGGTTAGGAGTATGATGATTAATTCCTCATTACCCAAATCATTGTGGATGTATGCTCTTAAAATTGATGTATATTTATTGAACAAGATTCCTAGTAAGGCAGTTCCAAAGACCCCTTTTGAACTTTGGACTGGAAGGAAGCCTAGTTTAAGACACATGCATGTTTGGGGTTGTCAAACGGAAGCTAGAGTTTATAATCCACATAAAAAGAAATTATATTCTTGAATGGTAAGTGGTTACTTTATTGGTTATCCAGAGAAATCTAAAGGGTATAGGTGTCCAAATCATAGTTCGAGAATTGTTGAAATCGATAATGCAAAATTCATTGAGAATGGTGAAGTTAGTAGGAGTGTTGAATGACAAAGTGTGAAAATTAATGAGGTAAGTATAAATATTTCATTGCCCATGAATGTGCCTACTTCTACACCAATAACAAATGGTGTTCCTCTTGTTGAAGAACACTTTAACAATGTTGAACAATATTTGGGTGAAACACTTCAAGAAAGAACTAACTCACAAATATCTGACGTAAATGAACCACAAACAGTGTCATTAAGAAAATCTCAAAGAGAAAGAAAATCGGCCATTTCAGTTGATTATGCGATTTATTTGCAAGAGTTAGATTTTGACATTGGAATTAATAAAGATCTGTTTCATTTTCACATGCCATATAAAGCACTAAGTTTGATAAATGGATTGATGTCATGAATAAAGAGTTAAAATCAGTGGAATACAACAAAGTATAGAATTTTGTACAATTACCAGAAAGTTCTAAAAGAATCGGGTGTAGATGGGTGTTCAAGACCAAACACGATTCTAATGGTAATATTGAACGATATAAAGCCAGACTTGTTGCCAAGGTATACACTCAAAAAAGAGGCATTGATTATAAATATACCTTTTCACCGGTCTCAAAGAAAGACTCATTAAGAATTGTCTTGGCTTTGGTAGCTCATTATGATTTAGAGTAACATCAAATGGATGTGAAAATTGTCTTTCTTAACGAAGACCTAAAGGAGGATGTTTACATGGACCAACCAGAGGGTTTCAAAATTAAAGTAAAAGATCAAATGGTGTGTACGCTAAAGAAGTCAATATATGGACTCAAACAAGCTTCACGACAATGGTATATAAAGTTTAATGATGCCATAATATCTTTTGGATTTAAGGAGATTATCGTTGATCGGTGTATATACTAAAATATCAGTGGGAGTAAGTTTATATTTTTAGTCATGTATGTTGATGACATTTTACTTGTTGCTAATGATTTAGGCATATTGTGTGAGACGAAAGACTAGACTTTCTCTCTATGAACTTTGAAATGAAAGATATGGGTGAGGCATCATATATGATATGGATTGAAATATTTCATGATAGATCACAAGGGTTATTGGGACTGTCTCAATAAGGTTATATCAAAAGAGTTCTAGAGAGATTTAACATGAACAATTGTTCAGCAGGAATAGTTCCTATTCAAAAAGGGGACAAATTTAATTTCATTCAATGTCCAAAGAATGATGTAGAACTAAAAGAAATTGAAACAATTCCTTACTCTTGTATTGTTGAAAGTTTGATGTATGTTCAAACTAGCACAAGACCGGATATTAGTTTTGCGGTCGAAATGTTAGGAAAATATCAAAGTAACCCTAAAATTGATCACTGGGAAGCTGCAAACAAAGTCTTAAGGTACCTGAAAGGAACGAAGGATTAAATACTCATGTATAGGAGATCCAATCACTTAGAAGTTACTGGATACTCGGATTCAGATTTTGCTGGATGTGTTGACACTAGAAAGTCCATATTTGGTTACTTCTTCCTATTAGCTGAAGGAGCAATATCGTGGAAGAGTGCTAAGCAATCTGTCATTGCTACATACACAATGGAAGCAGAGTTTGTGACATGTTATTAAGCCACAATTCATGCATTATGGTTGCGAAACTTCATTTCAGAACTTGGGGTTGTTGACACTAGCCACTGAAAAATTATTGTGATAATATTGTAGCAGTATTCTTCTCCAAGAACGATAAGTAGTCCAAAGGTGCCAAACATATGGAATTAAAGTACTTTACTGTCAAGGAAGAAGTTCAGAAACAAAGAGTGTTACTTGAGAATATTAGAACTGATCTCATGATTCCAGATCCGTTAACAAAAGGCTTACAACCAAAGACATTTAAAGAACATGTTCAAAGAATGGGTCTTGATTGTACTTATGATTGATACATTTATGATGTTCTTACACTCTGAGCTCAATTATGTGTTTCTAATATACATTAATGAATTTCTTATTTCTCATAATGGTGTATACATTATTGTTTTGAGATATCACAAGATAAGTCTCTATGAGACATTATTGTGGACCATAATGTTATATGCTTTATAGCTTATGAACCTAGCATGATGAGTTGCTAATGTAATAGTATATGGAAGGAAGTATGTAACTTAAAATTTATACAACCGCCATAACTCAAATTAGTAGTTTGTTATATTTTGATATGTATGGTGAACATTATAGAAGAGATTTATTGTATGCGCAACTAATGTTTATAAAATATTAATGTTATATGGTCATTGGGCCAAGTGGGAGAATGTAAGAATTTATTTGTTACTTATGGCCCAAGTTTACTTGTAGCCCAAGTAATACCATAAATAATATTTAATGAATAATAGATCTCGTCTGTACATTGGTTATTTGATTGACGTACCATATTAAGTTTTAACCTCTATAAATTGGTCCTCCCTCCTCCCATTAGGGTTACCATATATTCTCTACAATAATTCTATCGCGGACGGTTGTGGTAACGTAAGGCTAGGGCAAGGAGGTAGAAATCAATTTACGACTAACGTTTCCGCTTCTCTCTGTGATAATGTCTTCTGAATCAGGTATGTGCCCCTAATGATCTCTATGTAAGATTATCGTGTTCAAGATCCTGATATGTATTAAAGTATTTAATCTTACAGCTAGAAGTGCTTCTTCTTCTTCTTTTGAGAAAAAAACTATTATTTTGAAAAATTAAGTGTTTGGCAAATCCTTAAACTGCTTTTAAATGGAAGCAGAAGCAGTTTTTCTGCTGTTGGGAAGAAGCTAAAAAATTGTGTTTCAAAAAAAAAAAGAAGCAGAAGCAAAATATTATTTTTTTAAGATTAAAATATCCCTTACGTATATACATATTTATCTATCCCTGATTAATTAATTAACATATCTCATCAGTTTGATTAATTTTCATTCAAGAATTTTGTTTTTTTATTTTTTATATAATATTTTATTTTTGTATTTTTTATATTATTATTTATATATTATATTGCATATATTACTTTACGTATTTTTTTACATAATTAGAAATAAAAGTAATAACAATATTTTTGTAAGATTAAAAAAAGTAACAATTAAAGATTTAGACCCTCCCATAAAAGTAACAAATAACAATTGTTTCTTTTCTTAATTTACATATTATTTTATTTTAATTTGATTGTTTAAAAACTTTAGAGTATTATAACAAAAAACTAGGTAACAAATAACAAAAAGATTCATCTTTCAATATTTTTCAACAATATTTATCTATGTACAATATTGATTGAAAAATTGAATTTGTATGTTTAAACTAATTAAATTAAAAATGTAATTAAAGTTTTTGTATTAGATGTTTAAAATAATTTCTCTCTATAAAATAATCTTAATATTAAAAGTGCATTGATACTTACCCTTTTTCGTAATTTAACTCTCAAAGCACTTTTTTTTTTAAAAATTACCAAACACAAATTGCTTATCAAAAGCACTTTTTAAATGAATTTATCAAACACAAATTGTTTTTTTTTTTTGAAAAAACACTTTTCTGAAAAGCTATTTTGAAAAAAACGCTTCTAAAAATAAGCAGTTTTTAGCAGCAATGTAAAACAGGATCTAAGACAAGGCCTACTAGCTAGAATTTGACCATCTTTTTTTCCTTTTTCATTTTTTAATCTCATATTATTGGTGTGGGATTAATTATTTCACAACTTAGATTTTATAATTAAGTATAGAAAACTTAATTAAAATTATAGACTAAATAAAAATGTCAAAAATTTCTTTTTTTTCTCAACACTTATTTTAAATATCACTAAATAAATGTCGTCGTACCTCTATTTTCTTGTAGTGACGACAATTGAAAATTCCTATAATAACTCATTGCAAAATCAATTTGATCTTCAATGAAGAGGAGGAAATTAAGTAGATACATGTTAGTATATGGATTTAAGTTTATGTGAATCGATAGGAAAAAAATTTAATACTCTCTCTGTTTCTAATTACTTGTCCACTTTTCCTTTTATAGTTGTTCCTAGGGGTGTTCACCGGTTGGTTTGGATCGGTTATTGGTCAAAACCAAACCAAACCAACTTAATCGGTTTTAAAATTATCAAAACCAAACCAAACCAAAATATAATATACATTTACCGGTTTGGTGGTTATCGGTTTCGGTTTCGTTTGGTTCGGTTATTAACCATACACAAAAATAAAAGAAACAATTCATTCAAAATGTGAAAAAAAGCGACAACAATCCATTCAAAACAAAAAATAGAATTACCGAACTTTCGATTTTCAATAAAACTTTAAAATTCACTATATTGGCCTAGAAGGAAGAGACAATAACATTTTCAGTCCCACAAAGAATTGTCATAGACACTCATATTACATGAAATCAATAAGATAAATGTTTTCACCTTGGGCATTCTTGCTTTACAATAAGTGAAGTATAAAGAAATTTTTAATGAAAACATATATAAGATCTTTAAAATTGTTTAATAAAAACAATATATTAAGTATGTATATTAACAAAATATATGTATATAATTCATCGGTTCGGTTCGGTTATTTCTTCAGCTTTTTTGAATAAAACCATAACCAACCAAATACTACTGGTTTTTAAAAATCTAAAACCAAACCAAACCAAACCCAAATAAATCGATTTTATTTTATGGGTTTGGTTTGGTTTTTGGTTTGGATCGGTTTTTATCCAAACCGTGAACACCCCTAGTTGTTCCTAATTACTTGTCCATTTTTGACAAATCAATAAAAGAACAAAAAAAATTTACCTATTATACCCTCAATTAATTACTTTGAAAAATGTACAACTTTTTGAAAATCTTAAATTTTTAATTCATCAACTTCATAATTAATAGGGGTAAAATGGTAAATTCACTGTGTTAATAATTATTTTCTTAATATGTGTGTCAATTCAAAAATGGACAAGTAATTAGGGACCGAGGGAATAATGCATTTGACCCAATAATTAATGACTATTTTTTGGGGGGAGGGTGGAGGAGGTAATATCTAACGTGTTAACAAATACTATTTGTTATTGTAGGTCAACTACGTAATGTTAATGTATAAATATTTAACTCTAATGCTAATACGCGGAAAGTTATCTTATTTTACTTTCTTAAGCCTTAATGATATGTTAGAGGTTTCATAGACTGTGTTAACAAAGATAACATTTGTATTAATGACTTCCATATGTATAGAGGGAAAAAAATGGTTTCTCATGCTAGTTGATGGTTGGATTGTATATGTCCCTTGTATATATGTCCAGATAAAGTGGTAGGCTTGGTCACGTAATAGTATCAAAGTTAAGGCACTGAGTATCGGTCTACCTCTCGAGACTTGGGGTGTGACAGGTGGACATGCTAGGCCATTCTATTAGAACTTGATTTGCTTAATTTGTCGTGCTTAAAGTTGATTAGACTATATATATAATAGTGATTTTACTTTAATTGGTAAAAGGATGAGAAAATGGATGATACTGTTATGGATCCATAAAACATGGGGAATAATAATTAGGAAATGTAGGGCCAAAAGTGATAATGAACAATATGAAAAAACATGCAAGGTTCCTCAATAGGTAGACACAATAATCCGTTGGCACTACATTAAAAATGATATTTAGCGACAATTAATTAATAGCAATAGCTTAATTGTCATTAAAAATGTATTTTTAGCGACATTTAGCACTCTTTGTAAATGTCCATAAAGCCTATAGCGACACTGGATCCAATGACAATTAAATAATGCTAGTAAAGACTTTATCACTCTTTGTTAATGTGTATATATATATTGCCGCTAAAAATTGTTTTTGTTGTAGTGTGGAAATATTTCTATATTTATGGAAATTCATATACAACACGCTTTTTTGTTTCTCTCCTTGTCCAATTCTCCTTTAATTTGTGTTTGCCTTGAATTAATTAATTCTATTAACCTCTTGAAGTAATCTTATTTATTCTTGATATAATGTCAGTTTTAGTGGATAAACTAATCATCCACATAATTTTATTGACAAATTACATGACATTAACTCTGTTATCTCATTTGTCCACTTTTAATTGTCATGGTTTCTTTTTATAGAGTCAAACGATAAGAACTTTGACTAACATTTTAACATGTATTTTTTCATCATATTGATATGCAAAAAATTGTAATTTATAGTACTTTTCGTATAGTTTTTGAATATCTAATTTTTTTTGTTTAAAATATCGAATTAATGTAATTTAATTTACCTTTGAAAATTAGTCAAATTGACTTTCAAAAAACGCAAAATGACAAATAAAAGTGGACGAAGGTAGTACTAAAATACTAAGAACGAAAACTTTGAAATCTTTTTGTAAGAAACAATAAAGTTTATAATTTTCAAAATCAGAAAAACTACAAACTAGTATACAGAAAAGAATCTGCAAATACTTTTTGAAAGAAGAAAATTGAGTTCATTAAATGCATAGTGTTTTCTTAAGGAAATTATTCTCCTCAAGTATCCAAGGTAAATAAAAATATATTCTCTCAAGATAGATCAAATCGAAACAACTAAATAATTTATTTCATTACGCAATATATATATATAAAAGTAAATAAATTGAGGCTTAGTTTAATTTAATATATGCATCAACTATCAATATCGAAAGCTGGTCACAACTCACAAGCAGGGACATATTTAGGTATTGGAGAGGGTTTTCGGCAACTCATTAACTTCTGTACAAAATTATATATATATATATATAATAAAAAATATTACTTGGGAAATCCACTAATATATATACAAATTTCTCTTAATTGATCAAAAGAAAATTATGAAAAGGAACGAGGAATAATTAATTAAGAGGCAAGGGTCAAATATATATGGTACATAACTTTATGCACTACAATAAAAATAACTTTTACCAGCATTAGTTAATTGTCATTGGATTCAATGTCGCTATAGGTTTTAGGGACATTTATAAAGAGTACTAAATATCATTAAAAATATATTTTTAATGACAATTAAGCTATTATCGTTAATTAATTATCGTTAAAAGATATTTTTGATATATTGATGTATGATTTTTTTTGAGTTGGCGGTTGACTTGCTAATTAGATAGAATCTTCAAGGGTCCCAATTTGGTATATGTTTGTCTTCTCTTTAATTATACTCTATATCTAATTACTACAAAGTTGGACAACAATGTGATTATGTGAATATAGAGCTATACATTCACACATCCATATAAGAGGCCTCATATATAATTGCCTACCTACTTTTCATCATTTTTAGAAAGATGATTTTTTTCTCTATATTTAAAACAAATAATAATGCAATTTAATTGCTTCTTTGGTCAAGTTTTTAGCAAGTTAAGAAGTGCTTTTTTGGAAAAAGTATTCATTATGTTTGATCAAGCTTTTAGAGGAGAAAATAAATATTTTTGAAAAGTAGAAACATTTTTTTAAAATGTTTGGTCAACTACAAATTACATGCTACTCCAATATTGACCAAATAAAATTCAAATTGATTAGTCAAACACAAATTATTTTTCTCTAATTTTATTTTATTTTTTGAAAATCACACTTGCTATAAATATACTTATCAAATTTAATTTAATCAAACATGCATCTTACTATAGTACTAATTAATACTCCCTCCGTTCAACAATAGTGATCCACTATACTAAAAATAGTTGTCCAACAATACTTGTCCAATTTTGAAAATCAAGAGATAATTTAGATTTTGTGTCTAGTTTATCCTTGCTATTAAATATTATTTTTCATCTAACACATTTTTCAAAATATTAAATTTAATAAAATCAAAAGATAATATAGTAATATTATCCCTGTTATTTATTATTTTTTAAAAGCTGTGTCAAGTCAATATTAGACAATTATTGTTCGACAAGTAGTATGCAATTTAAGTTTTGCTGAAAGATTCTATGATCACATGCACCTTCCACTTTTATGGTAATTTCACAATTTCTCACCTCTTTTTTCTAAAAACAATTGACTTACACTCCCAAACAAAGAAAAACACATGTCTTGTCTCCTTTATAACGTTGTACAGTATAATAAAATTTTGATCATAGATTATAAAGAAGATAGACAAATACAATTTGAAAATAAAAGACAAAGCATAATTTGATTGGGAATAAAATTTAAAAAAAGAACTTTTTAAGAACTTATGTTCTTAAAGATTGAGAACATTTGTATAGAAATATATCATTAAAAATGGGGAGCAAGTAGGTTAATATATATAGAGAGAACATGAATAATCGAGTCAGGGCAACTGTAATATTGAGTATATGTTCAGCGAAATTTATTATCTTTTGCTTAAATCATATTTTTATATTAGAAATATCATTAAAATCTATTAATAAAGATATTAGAATTGCTAGGAAGTCATACGTAGCCCCTTAAAGTTGTCCGCATAATTCACTTAGACACTTTAACTAGGACTAGTACCTATTGAACACCTCTACTTATTCGAATTTGAACCTTTTGAACACTTTTTTGACAATCAGCTAAAAGATATAAATGTGTGTAATATACTTGCGCTGACCTGGCAAATTGACAAATCAGTGACGCACATGTGGCCTTTTGAGGAAAAAAAAAAGAAGAAATAAAGGAAAAAGGAAGTTGCAGTGGAAGCAACTACAAAACTAATGATGAACAACTTATTCATCTCATGTCTATGGAGTGGAGACATCAACTTATCTCTGAGCAATCAAATGATTTAACTTATTGATGACCAGTAGAGAAAGATTCACAATTCAAATGACTTAACTTATCGATGGAAATTCTTGATTTCAAAATGCCATTCCGTCCGGTCACCATTGTCGTCGTCACCTTCCAACCCTTTTAATTCAACGATTTTATTTTTCAGATCTAATTTTTCTAAAAGTTGAAAATAGCAAATTACATATATATAAAAATTAATCAATACATGAACCACCTATAATTTTTTAGATACCAATGAAATCATTGACTACATAATCATCTAAGCAATACACAGAGAAAGGAGGAAGGAGAGGTGATTCGTTTTTTTATTTTAAATCTGATTTGTTAGATATATTTTTCAATAAGAAAAAAAATGGAAGAAGAAACAGAGTAGTCATTGTATGAGTCTCTATTTTTTCCAGTAAATATGATCACAATATCCAACAAATTTAAAGAAAATGGAGAAGGAAATCGTAATGGTGTTTCCCCAGTTGAATACGATAGAGGTGAGGGGGAGGGAGAGGAAGAGGAAGAGGAGGCAGGGAATTGTTATGTATACTATAAATGTCTTTTACCTTCAATTAGCTTACTGAAGGAAGCATGAGTATTAAATATATAATTATAATTTCAATAACTAAAATGAATTATATATTCGTCGATAAGTATAAAATTACATGAAATTTTAATCTTAAATTCACATGAAATTTGTCACAATTGGCATGCGTAGATGAGGTAGACATAGAAAGGCCATGGGAAGCAAATCTTTAGAAAAAATGCCCCCTTTTTTATGCACAAAGATATGGTAAGTGCACATGATTTCACACCATGAATCAAGGCATCAATGCTTGCATCACTTGTATCACTTTGAGAAAAGACGAAAGTTATCTTGAATTTTTAAAAAGATATTTTATTTTTGTGGGTGTTTTATTATTCCACATTTTTGTGGGTAATAGATCCCTACAAAATTAAGGTATATTTTTAAAAATTTGAAACAACTTCAATGATGATTTTATGTTTTTCTTTATTTCTTTTGAGGATTTTGCCGGACCCCCCCCCCCCTCTTCCTCCCACACACAAAAAAAAAACTAAACAAACAAACATCAAGGAACCTTCACTTTTCTTGCCAAATCTCAATGGTAGTTTTTCCTACTTTCAAATACACATAAATATGTAAGTTATGTATGTGTAGGTAAAATACATTTCTCCTTCTATAAATTACTTTTTAATAAATGAAATTAGCTTTCAAGAATCATCTTCAAATCCTTTATTATATAAGTAGCCAATCCCCATTTCTTAAATTTGTATAATCTTTTCTTTTTTTTCAAATCTTGTTATTTCATTTCCAAAAAAGAAGCAACGCCAACCACTAACAAATTAAGTTAAAAATTCAATCTTTATTCTTCTAAAAAAAAAACTTACTCAATGGGAATGTCAGAATTTCATGTTTTGGCTGTTGATGATAGCTTAATAGATAGGAAGCTCATTGAGAGGCTCTTTAAAATCTCTTCTTGTCAAGGTAATCAATTTTTCAATAGATGAGAGACTCTTTAAAGATAACATTTTTTTTTTACTATCTTTTTTATTTGTGAATTGTGATAGTTACTAGTGTGGATTCTGGAAGCAAAGCTTTAGAATTTTTGGGGTTACAAGAACATAACCAAAATCCCAATCCCCCTTGTGTTTCTCCTAATGCCAAACAGGTAATTCATTTAATTTCCATGACTATCTTGTATTGGTTTGTTTGTGTTTTTTTTTTTTATGGAAAAGGCTCAAATATGTTATCTGACATCGAGAAAAGACTCATTTATGTTATATGTTAAAACTTAAAAGTTTGACTCATCTATGCTATTTTTGTTCGAGAAAAATAATAGAAATGGCATTGATGAACTACATTTTTAACGGATGACATAAATGATATTTTTCTCAAAATTTGATGACTTATTTGAGTCTATTTTATTTTTTTAAGAAAATTTTCATTTTTGGAATCATGTTAAAGTTTTATCTTCTTTGTTTTTTCTTGGATTCCAATTGTTTTCCATGAAAGATTAATCTTTTTCTTCTTGTCTAGAATTTGCAGCAAGTGGAAGTAAATCTTATTATCACAGATTATTGTATGCCTGGAATGACAGGCTATGATTTGCTCAAGAAAATTAAGGTATTCTTTTTTACCTACTTTAGTAAGTATTCCTTATATTCCTATTTAATTATCACTGTTTTAAATTTTATGTTCCTTAAGAAATTAGGTAAGTTTACTATTGTATTCTTATTTAATGTTCTCTCAAAATTAAGTTTTCAAGTAGTGAATATGAATTAATTTATTTTGATTAATTAATTTGATCAATGAACAAGAATTAATTACTTAGTTTTTCTATGTTGATCAAATGAATACTTCAAGGGTAAAATAGGAAGAATAGTGTTATTTATACATTGATTTTGTGAAATGACAATTAATATGAAATATTTATTTTTAATAAAGACGACATGTAAATAAGAATCGGGAGCGTATAATTTCTTCATTCTACATTATATAGTTTCTTTCTTGGAAAATAGTATAGAACATCAAATTGTTTGTGACATTATGCAAATACTACATGTTGTCTTTTTCCTCGCAACAAGAGGTTTTTCATTTTTCTTAATGTTCTTTTATCGGGAAAAGGCAAAAACTTATCTTCGAATTTGTCCCGAAAAATCAATTATCCATTTAAATTGATATGATTATCTATTACAGACATATGCTACTAAATACTGAATTTTACCCATGAGACATGTAGCACCATTCTCACAATGGGAGGTGTATCACACTTGCACCACATCAATGTCATGTCATTGTCACATCAAATGCCATGTCAAATTTGACTAAAATTCTCCAAGTCATTCAATAGTTTCTTCTTCAATGAACACCACCATGAAATCACTATCATTGTCGTCAATTACTACCAAATCTATATATTTCACCATGAAAATCAAAACAGTCACCACAAATTTCACAACCTACGATCAAATCCACCATCGAAGTCATACTATCACTATTATCCCCACAAAAATTATAAAGATCCACCACAAAATTTGACACCCATAAATAAACTCATCACCAAAATTACATTATCACCATCAAAAGGTACAAACCCACCACCAAATATCATTACCACCATTGTCAATATCGATTTTTCTTCTCCACCACCTTCAATTCCCGCTTCTTTGCCACCCCTCACCAATAAATCCATGATTGTATTTTATTTTTAAAACTTAATCATCAATTTTATCAACCACCAACAAAGCCAAATAGAAAAATCAAATATAATGAAAATGGTGAAATTGAATAAGCATTAAAATAGGATATGATGAGGGGTGAGGGGAGAGGATTCTGGTGGAGGTATAGTGGGGTGGATGTAAATTGAGTATGAAAAAATGATGAAAAAAAATAAAGAAGTTTGCCTGGTGGAGAAGAAGAAGAGGCGTGGGGTGGGAGTGGAGGGTGGGGGTAGGGTGGTAGCAGAAAGAGTATTTTGTTTTACTTTATTTACTACCAAGCACGTTTTTCTTTTTTAATTTTTAGTAGTAAAGATGTGTAATAGATCGTCATAATAGTTTAAGCGGGGAACTGACTTTCAAGGGTGAATTTATGCCTTAAAATTCTCACCTTTCAATTTTGACATCATGTTCAGCCTATGGTTGTTTGTCTTCCCTTTATTTGATCTTTTTTTAACCAACTATTTCTTTGGCCCATCAATTTATCTAACGAGAGAAGTATTAATAACACCTCTAAATTTAGATGGTGTTTGGATTGGTTTAAAAGTTGGTCAAACCTATTTTTAAGTTAGTTTTTTACTTTTGAAAGTGTTTGACAAATATAAAAATAACTTAAAATAAATCAAAAATAACTTAAAATAAGTTAAAGAAATGAAAAATGACTAAAAATAAGTTTAAATGACTTAAATCAAGTCAAAAATCAAAAGCAGGTCTCCCTACTTTTAATTTTTTGACTTAAAAAGACATTTCAGTATGACTTTTTTATTTTTGACTTAAAAACTACTTGTTTAAGTCAATCCAAACAGGCTCTTAGTGTGTATTATTAGTTTTGTTCCCGAATTATTGATAGTCTTAAAAACACTCATTTATTTGGTTAACGGAACTTAAATACATCCATGATTTTGTCACATGAGTGAAATACACCCCTAAATTCTCGCCAAGTTTAGAGATGTTTTCAACACTTCTCTCGATTTTTTATTAAGAGTCCCACACTTCTACAAGAGTTTGAGACTATTTGTTATGCCATCTGACAGATCAGAGGTATTTAAGTTGAATTAGTCAAGTAGAGAAGTATTTTTAAGATTATCAGTAGTATGAGGATGAAACTAATAATTCACGTCAAGTTCAAACTGTTTTCAATACTTCTATATTATCTAATTGGTAAGTGTTACATTTTCTTTTTGTGTGTGTGACAGGAATCTCCATCTTTGAAAAATATTCCAGTAGTCATAATGTCATCTGTGAATGTTCCTTCAAGAATAAGTAGGTAAGAACAAACAGCAATTTTTTTCATCTTTTCTTGAAGATTATTGGATAAACAATAAAAAGTACTAATTTTCTTATTGATTCATCAGATGCTTAGAAGAAGGGGCAGAAGATTTTATCTTGAAACCAGTAAGACTAGCTGATGTCAATAAGCTTAAACCCCATATGATGAAAACCAAATGCAAAAGCTTTCATAAACCTCAGAAAATTGTCACAAAGGAAAATCAAGAATCACAAGAAATTGAACCAAAAACAGAACAAATTTTACAACAATCTCAAGGCAATAATAATAATAATAATTATAAGAGGAAGTCTATGGATCAACAAGGTTTATCACCAGAGAGAACAAGGCCTAGATACAACTACAATATGATCTTATGATGTAAATAGTTTTTTTAATTAGACAATTAACTTTATTTTCATCTCTTTATCTCTTTATAGTATGTTTTTAGTTACATTATTTGGATTTAAGATAAATGGAGAGAGGGAAATAGAGGTAGGTGGAATTGTTTCATCTTAGTAAGATGACAATTCATAACTGAAAAAAGTGGTGTTTTTCTCAACACTTAAATTTCTGTTTAAGTCTGGTAAATCATTGTTAATTTGTTTGCCAAGAGAGGGTAGAGTGTAGAACGATTGTTTTCAAAAGGCCTCAACTCAAGTGCTAGAAATCCAAATATATATAAAGAAGAAGAAAACATAATAGCTAACAATATAAGCAGGGCAAGCCTGCTAGTACGGAATAAGAACATCAAAATTAGTGCAGTAACTGAGACGCAATAAATAGATAATGATAGAAATCAAAAGCAAGAACTATAAGAATACAACTAGAACAACGATAGACAAATAACCAACATGAGCCCACAAAAAGTAATTTTAACACTCCACTACATATATCTACTAAGCTTCTACCTTAATCAATATCTCCACACTCTCCTATATATCTAAGGCCATGTACTGGATAATCTAAAAGTACTCCAAATCATTAGTAAATGATACAATGTCATTATATATATAATGTGCTGGTATCATTTGAGGAATGAGTTGGTTGTACATGAATGAATGTATGAAACTTTAATGAATGAGTAGTATTGTGAATGAATGAAGGAGATATTAGTGTTACCACAATAGAATATTCACATATTGTGATGATATCATACATGATCTGAAGATTGTTACTGATTATATGAAACAATCCTTCATGAGACCATATTAGTATATGATGATACCATAAAGGTGGCACAGAAGGATTCAAGTATACATTAATGATACTATTACAGTATATAGATATATTGTGGTGTTATCATTACAGACTGAAACAAATCTCAATGATACCATGTTAGTATATAGATATATGGAAAAATTACCTAAATATACAACTTATTTTATCATATTAGATGTCAGTATATAGTATATAGATGTATCGGATCGTTTTGGGATGTATTCGGATTCCACCAAATTTAAGGAATTTTTATAATTTGGAAAAGAGTAGAGATATGATGTACTTAACTCTTACTACTATGAGATTTGTGTAAAATTTTCTAGTTATGTTGCGGTGATATCATGGAGGTCTCACTAAAGTATTGAATCGTGCATCAAAATTTACCATGAAAGTACATAGATATACTGTGACAGTATCATTACAAACTAGAACAAATGAAAAAAAAAACGAAAAGAAAATTAAATGAAATGAGAAAAATATAGAATATTGAATGACCAAATTAAATTGTGGTAAAAAAATAAAAAATATTATGATTTGACAAAAAATAAATAATAAAAATAATAAAGAATAATGAAATAATAAAAAAAAAGGGGGGAAAAGAAAAGGAAAGTAAGATAAAATAACGAAATTAAAAAATAAAGAGAAAATACAATAAAAATGAAAAAATATAAGGAACCAATAAAAGAGAAAAGGGGAAAAAAGAGAAAAATAAAAGCAGAAATTGTTTTTAGAGAAAATAAACGAATAAAAAACTATATGAGAAAATAATAAAAATATAAAAAGAAGAAAATGGGTATATAAAATAAAAATTGAATATGAATAAGATTATAGTGTAAAAAGAAAATATAGAATAAATTATTTTGTATAAAAAACAAATGAACAAAAATACATGACAAAAAAAAAAAAAGAAGAGAAAAACTAAAGAAATAAATGAGGAAAAGGGAAAAAAAGTATATGAAATAAACATTGAGTATAAATTAAACTATGGTGTAACAAAATAAAGAATAAATAATTTTAAAAAAATTAAATGAACAAAGAAACATAATAAGAAAAAAGAAGAAGTAGAAAAATAAAAAATAAAAGAATTAAAAAGGAGCTAAATAACTAAAGCTACAAGAAAAAGAAATATTTATTTTAATTAGTTAAGGGGCATAAATGTAAAGATATAAATGTATATAGTTAATTTACTTTGATAGGGCATATGTTTAGTTTCCTCATTTTGTAAAGTAGTGTTAGTTAAATGATTTTAAATAAGCTATATATGTGTTATGGAAAAATATCACATTAAGTTTAAAATGAATATCTGATAAATATTATTAATATTGATAATTTTTAAATGACGTTGATCAAATGAATTTAAATTTTTGCTATATATATTTCTCTAAAATCTAATGTGAGGGGCACCATTGAGATTAAGGGTGTACATAGGTTTGATTCGGTTTAATTTTTTACTAAAAAATAAATAACCAATTATGTCGGTTTATTAAATCTATAAACCAAATCAAATCTATATAAAATCGGTTTCTTCAATTTTGATTTTAGTCGGTTCTTTCGATTTTTCAATTTTCTTATAATTATGTAGTGATTGAAAAAAAGATCAAATATATTTTTACTTACATGTGTGATAGGCTAGAACTTAAAACGTTAAATGATTAGGAATTTCCTAAAAGAATTACAAATTCATATGAATACAAAATATTTTCTATATGTTATATTTATAAGATTAAAGGTTGCAATCAAACTATATACAAAATAAAATATTTTAAAAGAATGACAAGCCCAAATTTAAAATAATATATCTACATATCCACAAGTGGATTTTATTTTTCTTCGATTTGACTTGTACACTCCTAATTGAGATGTCCATAACTAAATTATTTTTCTTCATCCATCATCGATTTTTTACTTAAAATAATTACAACATTTACACACAAACTGAAAAGCTTGTTAATTGTTTTGTCGAAAATTTGTCGCCTTATAATGAATCTCTTTGATCTCAGCTACCAGAGCCCTAACATTACTGATATGACTCACTTTATCAAAAACTCTTCCAATTTTATTCTTTTCTCGATTCAGCTTCGATTGAATCACAAATTCATCAATTGCATCTTCCGCTTTAAATAATGTTAGTTGAATATCTCTCACCAATTCATCCCATTGCTTGCTTTCGCTGTGGTATTTCCATGCAACGTCAACGAACTGTTTGAGACATCGCACTTCTTTCAATAAATTACTGAATTCGACATCTCCGGCTTTTATTAACAACACATTTTCACTTAATAGGTGCAATACATTGTCCACCAGAAAGTTCACCATTGTACCTGACATTTATAAACTTGTTGGTCAAGAGGATAACAAATCCTAAACTAATAAGGAATCTTATTCTTGGTTTATTTATCATTTAAAACTTACCGTGGCTGATGTAGACCTTAAGGATATTATTTCCCATTTCCTCTTGTTCTTGTACAATATTTATGGCAGACTCATCAGCAGAAGTGCTGCAATTATGTAACTCAATCGATTGTAAAGTACAAATTTCCCCAAAATCTGTTGGAATTTCTTGCAGGTTGTTGCAATTCATGAGAACGAGACGTTTTAGATTTGGGAAGTTATCACTGCTAGCTTCCCAACACTTAAGATTTGGGTATTTCAGTAACAACAACTTCAAGCTTTTGAAAATGTCTTTATCACTCAATCTCCATACATCATCTTCGGCTCGACAACTTTTAAGTTTGAGCTCTTCAAGATTTGGTAACATGATAAAAGTTGATGATATGTCTTTCCAAATAAAATTAGCACAATCAGTTAAAGACAACGTCCTAAGTGATGTTGTAAAAGCAAATATGTTGATGGGGTTTTTGAAAGGAAGTAACCAGTTAAACTTGATTGACTCGAGTTTTCTCAAGCTGGACATATCGATGAGCTGAGAGGGAATATTGTCTCCGACACTCAAAGGTAGACGAATGGTCAATCTCTTTAGATTGGGAATGCTAGAAAAGACTTCATTTGTACAACTAGAGTAACAAATACTGAATAATTCCTCTAGATTTGGCATCTTGTTATCTATTCTAGGACTTGGTAAATAACTGGCTCCCCCTAAACGTATATACCTCAAATTCTTCATCATCCATATCTTCTCAGGTAAAGTTATATCTAAAGAATGACCATCACAAATTAGAGTTTGCAAATTCTGAAGCTCTGAGATTGATTCAGGAATATTGCCAAAACATCGAATTTGGAGATATCTCAAATGAAATAACTTTGTAATCACAACTGGAAATGACTCGAACCTGACATTTGTATTGAAGATGGCCAATACCCTGAGAAGGTTGAAACGAGAGAAAAATCCATGTATTATAGGATCATGACGGTAGATGGGCAATATCCCGAGAAGCTTAATACGGGGTTCAAAAGGTAGATTCAATAGAGAAAAGTAGTACATAGATCTGGCAACAGGAGGTAATAGCTTATAAGCATACTCATCTAAAAATGCCTTTTGAATACTGAAACGACGAACATTAGGCTTTTGTGTTGGTGAAAATGGAGTTCTCACAACATGCATAAACTTAGTCATTTCAGCTTCTATGAAACAGAACTCACGCAGCAGATCATGTATTCCGCATACTTTAACCTCACCATTAAATCTCCTTTTTCAAGCCATTATCAAGTTCCTGCTGATAAGATCCTCCAAATAACATTTTGCCACTTCCTCCAAGCTTTTACGACTTCCAGCAGGTGCCCTTATGAAACCTTCTGCGATCCATAATTGGATCAATCTCCAAGTATCAACTTGAAAATCCTCTGGGAAATTACCCATAGAAAGAAAGCATGGTTTGAGTCGATTAGGCAAGTGATGGTAACTCAAACCGAGCACTCCTAAGCATTTATTTGGATGGCTAGCAATGATTTCATTTAAGGTTTTGGCAACATACTCCCAACTTTTTAATGTCTTGGCCGTTTTAGAGAGATGCCCTGCAATCACTGAAATTATTAAGGGAAGTCCTTGACATTTTTCTGCTATTTTTTTTCCAATTTCTTCCAACTCAGGAGGATGATCGTATTCTAGTCCAAACACCTTATCACGGAGTAACTTCCAACTATTATCTAAATCCAAGAGGTTCATCTTATGAGGGCTACTAGTATTTGCATATATTGCTACATCAGTTTCCCTAGTAGTCAATAAGACTCGACTCCCATTGTTGCGATTAGGAAATATTTGTGATATGCTATCCCAAACATCCCTACTCCAAATATCATCAACAACAACAAGGTATCTAGGACCCTTTAGACTCTTTTGCACCAGATCAGCTAACTCACTGTCATTCATCTTATCATAATCTTTTGTGTTCTCAATAACTCTTTGCTTTGAAATGCAATGTAAAGCTTCTAACAATACATTTCTATATTGAAATTCTTGAGATATTGTAACCCAACAAAAATGTCAAAGTGATACCTGATTGGAAGATGATCATAAGTTTTTTTAGCGAGTGTTGTTTTGCCAATGCCACCCATACCTGATATGGTGACAATGTCTAGATCCGACGTTGGTCCTCTCAATCTCTTATCTATTATCTCCAAGTCACCATCAAGTCCCTGCACAATATCATCTTCCAACTGATCTGACAGCATTGGATCACTCATAGAAGAAGCGCCAATCAAGGAATCCCCGGTTAATTCAAGAATTTGATCAGCATCATGACAAAGAATCTCCATCACTTGTTTCTTTGTGGTATCCATTTTTTCAACAACTGGTAGCATATCATGGTGTTGTAAAATTCCAAATGTCCAGCTTTCTTCTTTGATGATTTCAGAAATCTTCATTTCAACAACATCCTCTGCCTCACTAACAACAACTCTAATATCTTCCTCCAAAGATTTGATTTTCTCATTGCTAGTGTTTTCAAGAACATCTTGAAAATATTCAGCTGTAGCACGAAGAGAATCGAACATTTCAGTACTGTGATCATGAAAGAGTTCTGAAATATTTGGTTGATCAAGAGTTTGAAGAAGAGAAATTACAGCAGTATAAGCTGCCATCAAGTCAATATGGAGAGGAATTACAACAAAAAAAATTTTTTAGATGTAACTCAAGATATCAAATAATGTACTACTCTTGTGTATTTAACTTTAATTAATTTCCAACACCATGTTAGTTGAGTGTGTAAAATCAGAAGAGTAGGTGTAATATTAATGATGGGCAGTTGGGTGACTGATATACAACCATACCACAATTTAATTTGCAGCACCATGTTAGTATTTATCAATAAAATAATAAGAAGCAGTTAAATATTACAACAGGGTAAGTAGTCATATTGTAATGTTTTGGATTAATATTACATACCTAAGTCAATGCCAGTTGGATGCGTGAAAACAGATCTGTGTCGACTTATCTCCTTGTTCCCTTAATGGCTCGGACTCGCTACTTTAGGATTGAAGGTGAAAGATGCTTAGCATGCGAGAACCTTCCTCTAGTTTATTAATGTTTTCTTTCTTTTGATATAGACAATTTTTATAATCAATTAAGAAAACGCCATTTATTGTTTATTTATCACGGTTCACTTGCCACCATTTATAATCATTATCATTAACCACCATTACGTAACAATCAATAGTTACTATCGGCAATCATCTCCATCAGTCACCACTAAGGCTGGCAAACGAACCGATTTTTGTCCGGTCCGGTCCGGTTCCGGTACCGGTAAGACCGGTACCGGTTGAACCGGTAAGGAACCGGTCTTATAGGTACCGGAACCGGTACCGAAACGGAACCCGTATTTTTATCCGGTTGATCCGGTTCGGTAAGAACCGGTTCCGGTCAATTTAATTTTTTTTTATTTTAAAAAAATAAAATAAAATTGAACGTTAAAGAGCCGTTTTAGCCGTTGGGCTGGGGCCCAAAACGGCTCCAAACAGTCCCCCACCCCTCTCTACCCTTTAACACTATAAATATACTCATATTTTTCATTTAAATCACAAATTCACAAACTATTTCATTAATATCTTATAAAATCTCTTAATTTTCAATCTCTCATAAATTCATAATTATTATTTTGTGATATTGACTTGGAGTTCGAATTTCGGAGATTTATTTGAAGTAAATCGGAAGCTTCAATTGGCATCTCTCAATTCCGGCTTTGGTTATACGTCTACTTTTACGTAGACGCTCGGTACATTCGTTCCAACTTTAATTTTTTATTTGTTTATTAATTAAGTTATTTTATTTTTTTGTTATATTATCTTTGCTTGTTTTCATAATATTAATTATTTTAAACTTAAACATGAATTTTGAAAAATATAGTGGTAAAAGACCAATGTCGGAAAGAAAAAATAATAGGGGAGGAGGAAGTAGTTCTAATTCTAAAAATTTGCCACCTCCTAGATTTAGAATTAATACTAATGATTATACTCATGTTGATGAAACTTCTTTTACACGAGACTCACGACCTATTGAATTTAATTCCGAAAATGAAGTAGATCATGTAACTTTAAATAGATGTTTTACTAAATTTGAGGAAGAATTAGATGAGGAAGTAGAAATAAATGAGGAAGATGATGAGACCCCTACCCCTACTAGTCCGGCTACCGAATTACCGGAACAAGATGAAGTCCCCTCTTTACCTACTTTTTCAAAGACCGTTGTACGTGTTAAAAGATCTTTAGTATGGAAATTTTTGGTACAAAATGAGGAAAAAACTACTGTTACTTGCACGAAATGTAAATTGATCATGAAACATGTAACTACGGGTACACAAGGGGGAACGGGACGACTAAGAACACATTTGAGAAAGTGTAATAAAGAATTTGCTCGCCTAGATGATATAGAAAGGGCTAATAGAAATGGAATACCTCAACCTGAAAATTCTATGGGAGCTGGAGGTTCTAATATGGTTCAAAGTGAATTAAATATGACTAACCCGGCTAGCCGAAGCACACACCGCACATATAGTAAAGAAAAAGATCGTAGAGAATTAGCTAAAATGGTTGCTGTTTGTGGTTTGCCTTTTTCATTTCCTTCACATCCTGGTTTTATTCAGTATATTCGGGAATTGTATAACCCAGATTATGAAGGTATTCCAAGAAGTACAATTAAAAGTGATCTTTTTAAATATCAAAAAGAATATTGTCATTTTCTTCGTTGTTTATTTGCTTATTATGATGGTAGATTATCTATTACTTCTGATATGGGACGTAGTCCTAATGGTAATGATTATTTTACAATTACTGTCCATTGGATTGACCATGAATGGAACATGCAAAAACGAATATTAGGATATAAATATGTTGAAGAAACTAAAACCGGTGCTTATATAGCAACAAAAATAGGCCTTGTTTTACAATTTTATGGAATATGTGATAAAATAATGAGTGTCACTTTAGATAATGCTTCTAATAATTTGAAAGCAATTGATTATTTAAAATGTAGACTTTGTCCAATTGATAATGATTCTTTTCATATTAAGTGTGCCGCACATGTGTATAATTTGATAGTAAAGGATGGTGTTTCTCAATTTGGAATTTCTTGTGAAAAAATTAGACTTGCTTGTAATTGGATTTTTAAAGCTAAAATAAAAGCTAGAATTATAGAATTTAAAAATCGTTGTAAAGAATGTGGACTTGAATATAGAAAAGTTCCAAAAGAAGTATGCACTAGATGGAATTCTTTATTTGAAATGCTTCAAGTTGCTTATATTTATCAAGAGCCGGTACAATTAGTTTTTAATGCTCATAATGCGGACCCGAATTTGAGAATTGGCTATGAAGATTGGGAAAATACAAAAGAACTTATTGAATTTTTAAGTGTTTTTTATAAAGCAACAAATGCTGCTTCTGGTCAATATTATCCAACTATTTCTTCTGTTTTAGTAAATATTTGTGCTATTTCATCTGAATTTGCAAAATATAAAGGAAAAGATCGATTTGAAAATTCCCTTGCTTTTATGATTGAAAAATTCAAAAAATATTTTTTCCCTATTCCTCAAATCTATTTGACTACTACTACTTTCAACCCAAATTACAAATTAAAAGGTGTTGAAAGAATGGTTGAAAAGATTTATGCAAATTTAGAAATTAAAGATGATGAAACTCCTAGTGTTGAAGATTGTAAAAGTAGCATATATATAAAAGCTAGAGAGTTATATAATACATATAAATCTATGGAAAAAAATATTCCAATAGTTGAACCTCCATCTTGTAAACCTAGAAGCGATGATACGGATGATTGGATGGATGATTATCTTGAGCTTGAATCATCTACTAATAATGATTTTGATTTATATTTCAATCAGGCACGGGAAAAGATTAGGCATGAAGAAGGACAACTTCAAGCTCCAATATTAGTATGGTGGAAGAATCGTGAAAATCAATTTCCGACCCTTGCTAGGATTGTTCGAGATGTGCTAGCGATTCAAGCATCATCGGTCGCTTCAGAGCAAGCCTTTAGTGCGGCGAGATTTATGATTGGAGATCATCGATATTCATTAGCAAAGGATAGTTTGGAAATATCGGTGTTGTTTCGAGATTGGGTCAATGCCGAAAGAAGAAATACCGGACTACCACAATTAAATAGCCAAATAGAAGACGAAATAGATGAAATATTTGGTGATAATAGTGATGATGATATGGAAG
>NW_006238942.1:215953-238008 GCF_000226075.1 Solanum tuberosum | reverse complement strand
AGTTTAAACTTTAATATGAAATTGAATTTTAAGATTTAAACTTTAAATTCAATATAAACTTTAAACTTTAAACTTTAAAGTCAATCTTAAACTTTAAATTCAATATAAAGTTATAAACTTTAAAATTTAAAGTCAATTTTAAACTTTAAAGTTTAAAGTTTAAACTTAAATTCAATTGAAACTTTAAAGTAACTTTAAAGTTTAAAGTTTTAAATTGAAGTTTTTTAATAATATAATTTTATTAATTAATAATATAATATTATATAATAATTAAAGTTAATAAAAAAAAATAAAAAATTACCGATACACAATGATCCGATAAGAACCGGTTCCGGTCCGGTCCAAACCGGTTCCAATCCGGTAACTAAGGGACCGGACGGAACCTTTGGAAATTTCTGATAAAATCGGTTCCGGTAAGACCCGGTTCCGGTAACGAGGACCGGTTCCGGTAAAACCGGTCTTGTTGATCCGGTCCTGTTGATCCGGTCCTGTCCGTTTGCCAGCCTTAGTCACCACTATATTTCTTTTTCTTTTCTATTATAGAGAAACATGAAGCCCATAACGATCAAGGGCAAACCTGTAAATATACCAATTATACCCCTGTACTATTAGAAATAGTTTAAATATACCCCTCGTTATACTTTCGGGTCAAATATACTCCTCTCGTTATACTTTCGGTTTAAATATACCCCTCCCATCATACTTTGACACAAATTTGCCCTTAACTTTAACGGAAGGACACATGTCAAGCTAAAAAAAAATGACCCGCCCCAATTCTAAATACTTTTTTTTTTTTTTTGTTGAAACCCACCCGTTTAACTGGACCCAATTGATCATTTTATTTTCATTTCTTCTTTCTTCAATACCCAAACCTTCAAAAAGGGCGTTTATTTTCATTAGCTAGATTCATTCCTTCATAGTTTGGTCTTGCCATGAGCAGGACATTAACCTTAAACGACAGCAAAGTCAAATTTTAAGGAAAAGGAGCAGGTATCATGGGTAAGCATACCAGTAGAGCTCTTTCAGAGCTTCTCAATAGTAAACTTTATTTGTGTATAATATTTTCACATTCAAATTCAGTGATTATATGAATAACCATATGACAATCTCCAAATTCAGGATCGTCTTTGTTACTGTCCAAAAAACAAATAATCAAATGAAAAAAGTAGTGCAAAATCTGAAAAAAGAAAATGAAACCTACTGTAAAT
Organism: Solanum tuberosum; assembly: GCF_000226075.1. Taxonomy (NCBI): domain Eukaryota; kingdom Viridiplantae; phylum Streptophyta; class Magnoliopsida; order Solanales; family Solanaceae; genus Solanum; species Solanum tuberosum. Next base: position 236,800 of record NW_006238942.1, on the reverse strand, counting down.
TGTAAAAGTACAAGCTTTTGAAGGTTTGGATATTGAAAAAAGAAGAAGAAGAAGATGAAAATAAAATGGATTGGATCCAGTTAAACGAGTGGGTTTCAACAAAAAAAAAATTAGGTATTTGGAAGGGGGGGGGGGGTCATTTCATTCTGAGCTTGACATGTGTCATTCCGTTAAAATTATGGGTAAATTTGTGTCAATGTATGATGAGAGGGGTATATTTAAACCGAAAGTATATCAAAAGGAATATATTTAACCCAAAAATATAACGAAAGATATATTTAAACTATTTCTAATAGTACAGAGGCATATTTAACCATTTGCCCTAAAATAAATTAGGTATGCCTGATTTTTTTAGCAAACGACGACCTCTTATTTCTTTCCCATTCCAGATTGTTCTTTTTGTCTCTCTCTTCTCTTCTTCCTCACCAATCTCTCCAAACCCCAACTCGATCCAAATATCAACAAGAAGAAGCACCCTCTCGAGAGTTAAACCACGAACGATGAAGAACTTGTACTAATTTCATTCATTTCACTTGATGATATTCCAATTACAATCATAACCCTATAAGTATCCCATTCTCTCTTGCTTACGACTAAAGCCTTCTCTTTCATCCTCGGAGCTTTCAGAATATCAAGAAATGCTCACTTTTCTTCATCCTTTCAACTGACATATAAGTTCAGATATCCTCTTTTTTTCTCCTAAATATTCTGTTTTTTTTTTTCACTATCATCTTCAGCATTATTATTTTTTTTTGCCTTTTCAAGTTCTCTTTAAAAATTTCATTTTTGTGGCTGAATTTCATGGTTGTTGAAGTTGAAGGATACATTAAACTCTTAGTTAGAACAGATTATGGTTGTAATTTCTCTTGTTTTAGATTCTTTTTAAATTTTAAAATATATAGTATATTCTGGTAATTTAGTGTTAATACTCGACTCAACTAATTTTTATGTCGACTCATTAGTAAGTTCATTGAGAGCTATCTTCAGCTATAGGCCAATGCCTAATATCAATTGTCTTTTCATTATTCATTAGAATTCTTTAACTGTGCTCACTCATGTGTGATGCAGAAACATACTCTCTTTTCCAAAACAGAAGTAGAATCATGGGCTATTCGCCAAAACAAAACAACCTTCTATTCTCCTTCTTCAACTTTTTAAGCGGCCACTTTCAGCGCCAACATAACTGTGAGCTTTAATTGATACATGGCCACTGGGAATCGTGGTTCCTCAAGGCTGCCGGGAAATCGTGGTTCCTCAAGGCTGCCATGCCTCCAACTCTGTCATTTGGACTCACAAGGACAATTCAATGTTGCAGCCCTTCCAATACTGATACAATGCACACGGGGTAAGTCTGTTTAATCCATTGGTTTATAATGGTCTGTTACGTGCTATGTCTAACACATTAAACCTATGTCTAGAGACCTAGACTCTCTCATCTCTTTCCCTGTATTACTTCTCCTTATTCACACTCTCGATTTTACCACTGTAAATGAGTATTGTTTCAGCTGAGTGAAAAATAAAAATCAAATTTAGTAGCTAGAAATAATAATTTTTTTATGATATAGTAACCAAATTATATCTTCTTTGGAGGTAGCTGATTTTAAACTTTCCCAAGTATCACAAATACTCATCTGTATTCTACATAACAAAGTTAGGCAAAATCTATTGTTTTGGGTATAGTTTCCTCAACTCAAGGCTATCAATTTTAGAAGTTTGTGTTTTTTTTGTTAAATTATAGTTATATTAAGTTGCAACGGCTAATTTGAGTAAATCTTGGCCTGTAGAATATGATGGTCACGAGAAATTTACTTGTGGTGGGCCAGGAAAAAATTTAGTAGTAGGAACAATAAGAATTTGTCTAATTAAAAATATGGCATAGGAAGTTTCTATTCAAGATTTCATTTTTCATGAAGAGTTTACTGTGCAATAAAATCTCTATTGATATACAAAAACAACAACATATCCAATGTAATTCCATGAGTGGAGTCTGGGAGGTTAGTGTAATTCCTACTGATAGTAATTCCATAATTCAATATACATGGGCCTTTATTTGTTGTGTTGTAGAACTCATAAACAGTAAGATATGGAGCACCGATTATGTAGATTGAGGTAGCAACCAAGGTAGGTATGAAAAACTTTCTGTGATTCTTGTGGAATGAGGTTAGAAATCGGAACCATCATGAGGCATTGACTTATAGAACGATGGCTTATGAAGCCTAAAAGCATTGTACAACAGATGATGATGCAATGCATTTCCTTTGTGATATATTGGAAAATATTGAAGATAAAATGTAATGCTAACTTTGAAGGAATTAATATAGCAATATTTCACCAAGTCAATTACCTCATGAAGGCATAATATTAAGCTTATGTTGGTGCATTCAGAATCACTATGTTAACATAGAATTTAACTCTATGGTAATATAGATAGAAAATTACATGGCTATTGGAGAGTACAACAACGACATACTGAACGTAATCCCACAAGTGAAATAAAATAAGCCTACAACTCTGTGATACTTTTTTAATAGGCCACTGTCTTAAAGAGGCTAATATGATAGCAAATAAGCTTTGCTAACTTGAGTGTTCATAACATGTCAATATTTTATTCTAATGGAAGACTTTCCTTGCTTAAAGATACTTGAAAGGGGTATATCTGTTTGCCATTCACATAAAGTTGAGATGTTGAATGCAAAATTACTCTTACACAAGATGTATTGTGTATTTTCATTTCTGTATGGATCACTTCTGATATTGCTACTAAAATAATTTGAAGAAAAAAAAGAAGCATAACACATTAAGATGTTGTGTGATCTCGATTTGCTTTCAAGTATAGAGTTCTGTTTTTAATTCTCAAACAAAAAAAGTATAGAGGTCTTTTTGATCTCCTTCTGTTTTTTGTTCATCTTGAAACTACTTTGTAGGTATTAATGTTTTAGTATTAACATGCAAATTGCAGTTGTACTATTTACGTATTATATTAGTGGTCAGATTATTAATATGAATGATATTGCCTTTGTAATTAAAAGTTCTTCATACCATTAGTAATATTCACTTTCTAGGTTTTCTATAAACTAGACTATCTTAAAGGACAAGTAAAATAAAGATGTTGTAGCTTATATTACAGTTATAAGGTTTCATTTTCTATGCGGAAGTTGATTTTTGTATAGTTGTTTGATCATAAATTGATAAAAATAGATTAAAAAATAAATAAGTGCTGTTAGTAGAGCATTGCTTGAAAAAACTGAAGTTGAAGAAGATGTCTCCACAAAAGCTCAACTACTGACAATCTTGTTGGAATAATTATACATTCCAATAGGATTACAAGTATAATGGTATGTTGTGCCAATAACAGGAACATCATTGATATTAAATTGACTACTATATGCTTTCATTTATCATCTTACTGATTTTATTAAAGTTTACTTGGTGAATTTGAATACATTGGTATTAAGCTGGTATATCAAAGAAAGACATTTTGAAAATTAGATGGAAGTGTCAATCCTATTTTTCAGCTTTGTCTATGTCCCATACTTTGTAATCTTGTATGGCTTTAAAAAAATCTTTGTAATAATAGCCATTTACAAATATGTTTCTGAACTACATCAAATTATTTTAATGCTTGATCTTCTTAATTCTCTTCGCTTTAGTTTGTTCTCAGTTTCTGTATTGCTATGAATCATTCTTTGTTATTCAGGGTGTGAACCAATATTAGATGCATTCCTAATCTAGAACAGTAAGCCATGAATCCTCTTAATACGTGTCATCATGAACTATTCGCATTGAGGATGGATTTCTACAATAATTTTTGTATCAGTAAACAGACTATTCAATTTATGATTTCTTCTTCTGATTTGAGGAAGGTGAATATGAGAGTTTAGGCCTTTACCATTTGAATTTTGCATTGTCAAGAATATCATTGAAACATGAAAAATTAAAAAAGAAAAGCAGATGTCAAAAGACAATAAGACAATACTCTTCTTTTCTTGGAAATGTTGGTGGATATAACGATACAAAAAAATATTTTGCTTGTAAAGAAACTTAAAAAAATAAAGAATGGAACTGAAGCTACACAATCTCTTCCATTAAGATACAAAAGGTAAAAACAAGATGTGAGATCAAGATTGACAATAATATACATATTGTTTGCTAAGTCAAATTGTCAAACAAGATAAAAGATACTTCAAGGTAGTTGTCAGTCAATTTTTCTGCAGATAACCTTCATTAGTGTTTTAGCATTAGCTTAAAAAAATATTACAAAAATTTGCTCATGATTCAATGGCATTCATATGGCATAGTTACTTGTGACTAGGAAAACATTATCTGAATGAGAGGAGTGTGGTGTTTCTTATCTGTTCATTTTAATTTTTGTTGTAAATTTCAGGTACATATACTACTCTTCAGTTGATGCATGCCTCAGACCTGATTATTTACCACACGTTGAGGTCAGTTTAGTAGCATGCGATTGTTTTAAGTTTATTTTCATTATACTTGTGATATTAGATAGTTAAGAAGAATAGGCAACAATACACGACTGCCAATTTGATTAGTACACTTAAAAATATCTTTTGTGCTCACATAAATAGGAATTTTACTCAGTAGACACTGTCAATATTTCAATTTCAGGTTCTTAAATATAATGTTCGACTAGAGGCACTTACAAAATTCTTTTTATTAAACTGCGAGTCCTAGCAAAGAGATTACACTTCATGATTTATTCATCTCAGAGATGTAACAAATAGTAGTTTTCAGCTCCGTGTTGTACTCCTGTTTGCACCTTGCTTCGACCTTTCTTTCAATTTTTGTACTTATCTTGACCCTTGGTTCCTTTATGTAGTGTTTTTTACCAAGACTAGCCAAAACATCTTGCCCAATGTAAACATGATGATGCAGGTGACCCGAAGAACATGTAAATATGCAGGATCTGTGGACTTTGATCTCAATCAATTCAGTTAGTATACAATCTAAAGCTAAACTGAAAACGGATGAAAGTGGCTTTATTAAATATCAAAGTTTTGGTATTGAACAATTAATGGGTGTCATATGCTTGAGTATTATAGTTTCAACAAACATTGCTTTGAGTGTATATGGGGCTTTTGTTTGTATATGCCCTTCTATCTTTTGTTATCGTATGAATGTTCATTTGTGTGCTGCAGAAGTTGATTTGTCTAAGGCTTTAAGCATTTGGTCTACCTCAATGCCAACAATGATCTGCAACAATTCTCCAAGGTAGGTTCCATTCAAGTTATTTTGAAAATTTTGGGTTAGAATGTTGTGGCATGCTTAAATATCAACAAATTTATTTGTAAGATAACATATATCGTGTTTGAAAATTGATGTTCATGTCAGGGATGTGAATGATCTTGGCATTGGTTACCCGAAATAACAATTCTGTGTAGTTATGTCAAAATGTAAAGTAGATGATGCTAACATCTAAACTTTTCTTGCGGGAATCTATAATCTCCAGTTGTGAATTCTTCTAGGAGTAAAAAATTGAATTACGTTCGATAGTTGTGAATTCTTCTAAGAGTAAATATTTGAATTACGTCTGATATAATAGAAATTAAAGGGGAACAAACCCATTTAAATTTGAATATATGAGGCTCTTGTGCACTTAATATTCCCTTATCAGACACATAAATCTCAGGTATATTTTAAGAAACGAAGATAGAGACTCATTTGGACCATGTGTTGTGTCATTTGTCACTGCTTAGGATAAAACATAACATTCTTACTACTATTATTTCTAGGAAAATGACAATTGATAGTTTGTAATTTTGTAAGTGCTTTATAATTTCAGAAGGCATGGAATATACATACATAGATCTGGCCTAAGTGTTGTCGCATTGTCTTCCACTGTAGGTGTCTTTGTAATCTAGAGCAAAGATGATTGCACCAAGTTCAAGAAGTGCTTACCATGGTAAACAAGAAGAATCCGTAGAATTATGACTAAAGTGTTGCAGGAATACACCCGACAATAACATTCTACCGACTGCTTCAATTGACATGGCACCATATCTCGGTCCACGTTTATCTAAGATTTCAGATTGAAATAGTTTCATATCAAGACAGATATGCATTTAATTTTTAACTATTCAGTTTTTGTACACAAGTTTGTAATTATGAGTTATGATCCAAGTACGAGTACATGAAGATAACTTTTGAATGTGCTACTAAAATAACTTGTGTTGATAATCAATTGTGTTGGGCCCGTGCTTGCTTATATAGTATTAATACTAATTACTGACATCATTCACCACCACCTATTAAATCAATTTAGTTACCAAAAAACATTTTGACAGAACAGATTGCCATGTCACTGAAGACGATAAAACTAAGAATATTTCATTTGAGAAAGTGGTTGACATGAGCTCCACGCAGTACAGCAAAAGTTTCAAGTTACTAGAGGTACAAAAACTTAACTGGATAAGCTACGAGAATTACCAATGGTGCAGCCATGTGCTTCGACGTTTAGAAAATAAGTGATGTGCTTAATGGCTATGTAATGCATGCACATAAAAGATTGTATGATAGAAGTGCAACTTGAAACCTTGACTGTGAGAACTAACAAATTCACACTTCACATTTATATTTAACTACAGAAACTCAATACTATTAGCTTCATCTATGTATTAATAAGTCGATTTCTGGATGGTCATGACTAAACCAATAATCATTATCTCACAAAGTCACTTTATTTATTGAGAAGAATTGGAATTTAAAAGAAAGATAATGTTTATGAGATAATAAAGGAAAACCATTTGGATTTTATGCAATAACATTACTTATTTTACATCTTCGATATCAACAATTGCACATATATATGTTAATGTGCGAAATGTGACCTGGGGCTCTGGGTCTTTCAAGCAAGATCTCTTCAGTAGAAACCATGGTGAGTCTACTTCCAACATCCTCATGAACAGCGTCACCGAAATTAGGCCAATCCCGACGTTCAATAGCCCGTTTGCTGAGACGAGCGTTGGTGAGTTTTCGAACGCGGGTGGTTGTAGTGATCTTAACCTTATTTCCATCGTCGTTGAATTTGTACTCTATGATTTTTTTAATTCCATGTTCATCAGAAATGTATATTCAAAAGAAAGTAGAAATAAAAATCATTTTGTTAATCAATAACATTTAAAATATATTTTTATCAAAATAGAGTAGTCAAAGTTTCAACTTCTAAATATTTAGTTTATACGTGTGTGTGTTATTTACGTAACTATATACTTCGGTATGATATTCAGTACTTATGTAACTATATACTTATATGTAATTATATACTTGTATAAAGTTGAATAAATAGACACATGACTTCTATGTGGCATAATACACATAGAACGCCACGTATGATGCAAATTACCATATAAAGTGTCACGTAGAACGCAATGGCGGGTGTAGGTTATGGACTATGGGTGCTTAAGCACCCATTGCTTTTTGTGATAAACACTATTATTTGTATACAATAACTAATAATTCATTCAAGTATATTAACTAAGCACCCATTCTATATAACAATTTTAAAACTAAAAATAATTAAGCACCCATGATATAAAATTTTTGGATTCGTCACATTGATAGGATGTGTGTATTTATTTGTTTAACTTTGTACAAGTTTAAGTGTTTATTTGAACACATTCAAAATTAGAAAACATAAATGTGAAATGAAACCAAATTAAAGATCATATTTATGTATTATGCCAAATACAAATATCATACCTTCACCAACTGCAATAATCTCATTTTTCAATCTATTCACATGTTACTCTTTAAAATATCTACTTGTAATCCATTATTTTGGCAATGAGTCATCCGTAGAAAAGGAAATGACATGTCTATTTTTTTTTTTTTATTTCTCACACGATGTATGGTTTTTATATTGGAGCTTAGTTATCGAAATTTTTTTATATTAAAGGATAAAATATTCTCTAACAAATGTGACTTTTTATCTAAAAGGATTTAAATATGTGACATTTGATTAAGAATAAAAAAATATTTATTACTATTTAAAGGAAAGGACAAGTGTTTGCAGTTATGTGTAGACATTTATGAGTTTGAATTTAAAAAGGACATGACGATGTGAAGACTCATCGCTATTAAAAAAGATGAAAGACTAAAAAAAAAGTCGGTCAACTTATTAAGCGTTTGGACATATAATTTTATCTCGTAATTTAAAATTAGTATTTGGATAAGTGATTTTATCTCGTGTTTTTAGATCAAACGGTGAAATTCCAATTTTTTTAAAAAAATTAATTTGAGAATTTCATATCATGATTTTATATTTTTCAAATACAAAAATTAACCCACAAGTTTATATTTTATAAAAGAAAATTTCACCATTTTATATCTGTATATTTTTTTCTGCGTGAATACCAAAAAGTGATGAAATATTCATAGAATATGAACATAATGATATAGTTACTAATGATATTAATCATGTTTTATTTTATTAAAGAATAGTACACTACAACTCAAGTTCAATTTTACTTTTTTTTAGTGAACTAAAGTTCAATAAATAAATATTATATTTTTTTTAGAATAACTTTGTGATAATGCATAAAAATCCAATTTACATGTCCAACCAAAACTTTAACTTCATTTCATATGATTGTATATCATGATTTCATTTCATGGGATCAAACAGAGCCTTACAACATATTCCACTACATTATTTATATACACATTTGGTGATGTGACGATCTCATTGCTAGCTACTAGTTGAAAAAATAAACAATATTATCATATTTGTAAGCAATTAAAAGGAGATCTGGCAGATACAGTGGTGAACTTTCGAGTGAATAAAATACTTATGAAGTAGATTGTAACTTTCGATTTGAATACAAAATAATATAATTACAATCTTAAATTTGAAATAATATATCTACGCATTGAAAATTATAAATTAATTTAAAATATATTAACAAAATAATAATTACATATTCAGTGAAATCTCACTAAATAAGGTCGGAGTGTAGTGTGTATGCAGATTTTATCACTATCTCGTGGAGATAAAGAAACTTGAGTTTTTTTACCTATTAATACCAAACCAAACCAATAGTCGATTTTTCTTTCAATGCTAAACAAACTAAATCAAACCACAAATTTGAATTTTTATTCTTCTATTTGACTTGGTTCATTAGTTTGATTTGTCTTAACTATTTAACTTGTAAACCCCTTGACGAATTTATGATTTTAAGTTTGTGGATGCTTGCTTTTAAAATATAAATTTACCATAAACTATACAGTAGTATAATTGTAGAAGTGTTCAACTAAATGTTATAGTTAAAAACTCTCCATTTCTAAAAATAAAATAAAATTAACATTGTAAGATTTCTTAACCGGCCAAAATTTCTCAAGAAAAAACAAAAAAAAAGTGATCTTTAATCACGAGAAATTACAAAATTTTTAATGAAATATAAAATAAATACATAAAGAATCTGTATTGGATCAAAAGAAGAAAACATTACAATTCCAAACCAAACCACCCAACAAACTTTTCATTCATTAAAGGCTAATGCTTTACTATAACCATTTTAGAAAAAAAAAAATTCTCTATAAATATATGAATTTACGTCAAAATTAATGGGTGCTCGTTCGTTTGTTGTACGTGGGTCCGCCCTGGCCTATTTGCATTTAAAATACGGAAAAGGCTCAAAAATAACCCTGAACTATTGGAAATGGATCAAATATACCCTCCGTTTGATTTTGGGATAAAAAATACCCTTACCGTTAGTGTTGGCTCACTTTTACCCCTCAAAACTAACAGATGCCATATCACCTAAAAAATCACATAAAACAATATTTTGTTACTGACTTGAAAATTCAAATGGACAAAAAGACCTAATGTGTAAATTGTAGTCGAACAATCATGGATCCACAAAAGAAATAAATGAATGCAGAGACGCAAATACAACCGAAAGTAATCTACAAGATCGATGTTGCCATTGCCGTTCTCCTAACCGAAGACGAAAGTTTATAAATAAAATAGGAAAAACCACACCAGATTTCTTCTCTCTATTCTTTATCAATTCCGACCAACACCTCGGACCAAAATCATGGTGTGTTGGGCCTCTTTGCTTAACCAAGCGGCCCATTAAAGCAGCACTCTCTCAAACCGATGAAACATGGAGGCAATGGCTAAACAATAAATTGACAGAAAAACAGTCTGTTATGTACGTAGCATTTGGTACTCAGGCAGATATTTCTGCTGAGCAAATACAAGAAATTGCAAAGGGACTTGGAATTATCCATCACATGTTTCTTATGGGTAACAAGACAAAATGTTATCGAGCATTTGGCAGGGTTAGAGGACAGAGTAAAAAACAGAGCATTAATAGTGAAAGAACGGGTAGATCAGAATGAGGTGTTGAATCACAAAAGCATCAAAGGGTTTTTGAGTCATTGTGGATGGAACTCTATTTTGAAAAGTATATGTGCTAAAGTGCCTGTTTTGGCACTACCATTTATGGCTGAGCAGCACTTAAATGCAAGAATGGTGACAGAAGAAATTGGGGTGGGACTGAGGATCATGCCGAGAAATGGATCAGTGAGAGGATTCGTGGAAGCTGAACAAATAGAGAAAATGGTTAGAGAGTTAATGGAAGGGGAAAAGGGAGAAATGGTGAGGAAGAATTGGGAGAAAATGCACAGGAAGCTATGAAAGAAGGTGGCTCATCTTGGTCCACATTAGACCCACTTGTGGACTGTTGCTGCCATGTTGGGAGTTTATCCATTTGAATTTCCAAGTCAACAAAAAAATATTGTTTTATGTGATTTTTTAAGTGACATGGTATCTGTTAGTTTTGAGGGGTAAAAGTAAGCCAATATACTAACAGTAAAGGTATTTTTGACCTCAAAATCAAACGGACGATATTTTTGATCCATTTCCAATAGTTCAGAGGTATTTTTGACCATTTTCCATTTAAAATAAGAATACAGAATAAAGACTTAAACTAAAAATTCAGTCAACTTACATTTTAAAATAAGAATACAAAACAAAGACTTATAAAAAAAAAACACATATTCCCCTACATTATTTTTATTTATATATAACAGCTGTGGTGATATAAAGACATTACAAGCTAATAGTTGAAAAAAAAAAGAAAAATATCTTTGTTAGATTTGTAATAACCAATTGAAAGGAGATATGGCAGATGCAGTGGTGAATTTTCTGGTAGAGAATTTGTTGCAGCTATTGGAGGTGCAAAGGGAGAATTGGAAAATCTACTCAAAATTGCTCAACTCAAAGCATTTTTAGATGATGCTGCAAAATTCGGATACACGAATAGTGAGCAGTGGAAAGTTTTGGTGATAGAAATTCATAAAACTGTGCACAGAGCTGAAGATGCCATTGATAAATTTCTGGTTTAAGCAAAGCTGCATCAAGATAAAAATACGATGGGAAGGATATTCGATTGGCCACGTAATCTGATTAAAGTTAGGAATCTTGCTGCTGAGATTAAAGGAATAAATGATCAAGTCAAAGAACTTCGTAGCAGCAATCAAGCACTTCAGGCCACCCCTGTTATTGAGCACCATAAAAAAGAGGAAGTAACTCAGGTATAATTCAAACTTCTTGTTAACAACTAATGTGTGGCCTAAAGTCAAAATTTGAGATTTGAATTTTTTTTTTGGGATGGGGAAGGGGTAAGTGGTGTGAAATTGGGATAAGAAAAAATACTTACTCTGTGTCGATTTATGTGACACTTTTCATTTTTCATGAAATTTATATATTTATAAATTACATAAAAAGTACTATGAGTCACAATAATTGATAATTCAAAATATTTAAAAGATTTATGAAAAACTTACGATCAAAGATAGATTTATTTGAATTTCAAAATCTGAAAAGTACCACATGAAACGGAGGGAGTAAGAATATTTTTTTAACTTGGACTCAACTCATACTTTGTCATTCAATTTTAGTGTGCACAAATAGATACTTCAACTTGTATAAAATTGAACAAGTAGACACACGTGTCCTACATGACAAACTTGAACATGAGACCTTTGATTAATGATGAGGAAGTATTTACCACTTGAGTTGCTCAGACTCTTTTTTTTTTTGGGATGGGGAAGGGGTAAGTGGTGTGAAATTGGGATAAGAAAAAATACTTACTCTGTGTCGATTTATGTGACACTTTTCATTTTTCATGAAATTTATATATTTATAAATTACATAAAAAGTACTATGAGTCACAATAATTGATAATTCAAAATATTTAAAAGATTTATGAAAAACTTACGATCAAAGATAGATTTATTTGAATTTCAAAATCTGAAAAGTACCACATGAAACGGAGGGAGTAAGAATATTTTTTTAACTTGGACTCAACTCATACTTTGTCATTCAATTTTAGTGTGCACAAATAGATACTTCAACTTGTATAAAATTGAACAAGTAGACGCACATGTCCTACATGACAAACTTGAACCTGAGACCTTTGATTAATGATGAAAAAGCATTTACCACTTAAGTTGCTCAGACTCTTCACTTTTGGTGCCACACTCGTGTCGACATGACATGGGTGTGGGTGTATATGTGGGATTCATGTCCGATTTGATCAACGAATTTTGGGTACTTTGGCCAAAATCGATAGGGAAAGTCTGGACAATTTTAATGATTCATATAATCAATACAAAAGCTAAGGTGAAATTAAAGGAAATGGAATACCTTTTATATAGAAATTTCTATGTCACTCCTTTGCACAATAATTTTTTAATTTTTTTGGCTTCTTTGATATCATTAGAACTTCGTGTTTTTGTTTCCTTTTTTTCTTTCATTCTTTAGTGTATAGATACGAGAAATAAAAAGAAAGAACTATGAATGAAAAAGAGAAAAAACTTAAAAATAATTTATTTTTGGCTCTATTGTAATTTAGATTTTGTATCCGTAATTTTTCTTTTGGCATCTATAATAAAGTTTACAAGAAAATTGGTAAAAAATAAATAAATTTTACCAACATAATAAATTCAAATTAGTATTGAATCAGAAAAATAAAAAATAAAAAAATGTGTGAGAATAATCAATTATACCACTACATGGATAATATTTTTGATTCAAACTTAATTTTTCTCACTTTCGTTAGTAGGAAAGAGTATATGTGAGTCATTTGTTTAACAATAGCGGTATATATGAGTCACTTTCAGCTCTAATAAAATGTGACTTACTTTAGATGTATATCTTGTGAAGATCAGCCATTCTGTTTTCTGATGTGATTCATATGTTTAAAAGGGTCCTTCTTTGGAGAATGATGCAGTGGTCGGGTTTGATGACGAAGCTAATAAAGTGATCAAGCGACTTGTTGAAGGACCGATGGACAGTGTGGATATTATCCCAGTTGTGGGAATGCCCGGACTTGGAAAAACTACACTGGCAAGAAAAATCTATAATGATTCTAAGCTTACAAATAAATTTTATAGCATTGTTTGGGTTTACGTCGGTCAGGAATGCAAAGCAAAGGATATTTATCTTAGGATTCTTAAATTCTTCAAAAAAACCATAGAAGATCATCTCAATGACGATGTGGACACATTTGGCTAAGGCAATAGGTAGTTATATCAAGAAAGGAGGTAGATGTCTCATTGTTTTAGATGATGTGTGGGAAGTTGAGTTATGATCATTTGCCCCAAGAAGTGCAGATGTGCTTCTTGTATTGTGGTGTCTTTCCTCGAGGCTTTGATATCCCTTGTTGGAAATTGATTCGTTTGTGGATAGCAGAGGGGTTGATAAAGCCGCAGCCTAACTTCACTCTAGAGGAGATAGCAGAGTTTTGTTTGACAGATCTTCTCAACAGAAATTTAGTAATAATAATGCAAAAGAGGTCTGATGGTCAAATAAAAACATGTCGTCTTCACGATATGTTGTATCAGTTCTGCAAAAAGGAGGCTAGTAACAGATGGCTTTTTCAAGAACCTGATCAATCTACCCTGGACCCAGATACTTGCCGTCAATTGTGTATTCAACCATCTAATCTGTCTGACTTTCTCTCCAAACACCTTTTGCAGAACATGTCAGATCTTTCTATTGTTTTTCCTCAAAACAAAAACCAATTGACTTGTCTCCTAATGAAATCAAACTCATTCACAAAGCCTTTCCACTTATGAGAGTCTTGGATGTTGAATCTCTCAAGTTTATTTTCTCCAAAGACTTCAACCAATTATTTCATTTGAGGTATATTGCTATCTCAGGTGACTTTAAGGCCCTCCCTCCTACCTTTGGTAAATTCTGGAATTTACAAACTCTAATACTTAATACAAGTACCTTAGAGCCCACTCTTGAAGTAAAAGCAGAAATATGGAACTTGTTACAGTTGAGGCATCTCCACACCAACATACCTGCAAAATTGCCATCCCCGACTACCACCACAGGTAAACCTTCTTGTCTACAGACTCTTTCTATGGTTGCGCCAGAAAGTTGTGAGAAAGATGTGCTAGCAAAGGCCTGTAATGTAAGAAAATTGAGCATTCAAGGGCAAATGGCGGCTTTTCTTGGTGCTTACAAGGGTGGTATCAACAATCTTGAAGAGCTACAGTGTCTGGAACATTTGAAATTGTTGAATGATGTTCTTTTCATAAATAAAACACTTCACCTTCCACTAGCATTCTCCAAACTGGTACGTACGGTGAAGAAGTTGACTCTGACAAACACAAGGTTTGCTTGGAGTGAGGCGGATAAATTGGGGGACGTTTGGAATCTCTTTGAGGTCCTAAAGTTTAAGAAAATGCATTCACGGGTGATCTCTGGAAGCCAAAGAGTGGATTTAGCGCACTCCAAGTCTTGTGGATTGAAAGGTCAGAATTAGAATCTTGGGAGGCTTCGGTTATTAACTTCCCCGTGCTTAGGCAACTTGTTCTTATCTCTTGTGATGAGCTCGATGCTGTGCCACTTGAGCTGGCTGATATACTTAGCCTTCAAGAGATGAGACTTGAGAACACAAGCAAAGCAGTAAAATCCGCAAAAAGTGTTCGGGATAGCAAGACATCTAAAGCATGGAACTCAAGCTAAGCATATTCCCTCCTGAAAATGAATCCAAGGTTCCACAGTGATATAAAAGGTCAGTTGAATTCATTTATACTTAAATCATTCAAAACCACATTATAGTCTTCACTAATAGTCCTGCTGGTGAATACCATAACTAATCAATTCTTTCCTTACATTATGAACTTGCAGTCCGCTCTTAATTTTCCTCCTTTCTGCAGGAGAGAACTTGGACATTGAGTTTGCTGGAAGCCAGAGCTCATCAGACAAATAACTGGAGTAGTGTGATTTTGAAATAAGGCTAGTTCTGCTGCATCTCGAGTTCCCCTTTATGTAAATTGTTTTTTTTTCTTGGTTGTGAAACTGTTTGCATCTTTCCTATTCTGTTATCTTTGTATTTGCTTTGTTTCATTTGTGTAAAACTGTTGTTTGCATCTTTCCTATTCTGTTATCTTTGTATTTGCTTTGTTTCATTCGTGTAAAACTGTTGTTTTAATCTATCATTGTTTTTGTTGAAAGATACGTTACTCCCAACAAAGGCGCTATTGCAAGTCTTATTAACTTGGTATCTAAGCTTTCAGATGAATTCTAGTTAATCATTTTTGAATAGGGAAGTTTCAGACACTACTGCATCCTCCAAAAAAAAAATGCTCCTTTTGGAAGTTGGAAACAGAACAAGAGACAAATCTTGACCTTCATCTTCGCGTAAGCTTGAGTACTAGTGATCGGAAAACCAATAAATTTTCTCGGGGAAAATTATCTTCCTTAAATATGTAGCTGAAACTTAGGGATGACAATGGGGTGGATTCTAATATTGGCCTGACATTATGAAGTTAAGATTCTACGCCTTCCAAGTTTCTAATTCGGCCCTCTTGATCCACAATATCTGGAGTTCAATAAAATCTACTACCTCCAGCTTCCAAGTCTCACCCATGAATGCATTTTCTTTCAGCTTTAGAACCTCAAGGGATTCCAATTCCACTCCATGCAAACTTTGTGTTTGCCAAATGAAAGAACTAACTTATCCCACCACTCGTATTAGGACGGAACCTGGTTCAGAGGTAAACACAGTAAGCAGTAAACAACAAAATTAACACGACACAAATTAAACTCCGACCTATATTGTCTAGGATTTCAACCATCAATCTTTGTTACTCGATTAAAGGAATTCTCAATGAATTCAAGGATCGAATTACTATTTCAGGAGTAACCTCAAGAAAAGACAGTTGAAGAAGAAGAAGAATTAAGAGAGAAGAAGAGAGTTTAGGAAGAGAGAACAATTTTGTACAATGCGTTGATTACAAGCTATATAGTAATTGAATGACTGAAATCCTAACTGCCTAACTGCTTTCACTATAGCTGGTATGCAGATATAACCCCGAAAACTATCGTAAATGGTATGCAGATATCCTCCGTCATACTTTTGAGACATTGGTGCCCCTGCCGTCTAAAAACTAGAGCATATATACCTTTTATACTAAAGGACATACACATGTCATAATCTTATCCACAGATCCGACATTTATTCAAAATCGGATTGAAAAATAAGATTGTGCCACGTGTCCCTATTTAGTCTTCCGTTAGAATATGCTCTAGTTTTTGGATGGCAAGGGCACCAATGTTCCAAAAGTATGACGGAGGGTATTTGCATACCATTTACAATAGTTTGAGGGTATATTTGTCATTTTTTCCTTCGAAATGTGATACATAAATTTTGAACGTGATCGCCTAGTATTAGCAAGGTTAAGGTAGATTATGATCGTACGTGATGAAAGAAATCGGGATGTTAAACAAACAGTGACAAATTTCAATTCATATTTGTTGGCAAATTTTAAAAAAATGAAGCTCCTGGTGATTTCTATACTGTAAAGTGAACTTCTCAGCGCTAAAATATACTCTCACATTTCTTAACCGACAAAGAGAGATGGCAGATGCAGTTGTGAACTTTCTGGTGGAGAACTTGTTGCAGCTATTAAGTGAAAATGTGGGGCTGATTAAAGGCGTTAATGATGAATTTAACAATTTGTTGGAAGAAGTTCAACGCCTGAAAGTGTTCCTTAACGATGCCCTTTAACTTAGCCTCATCTGGCATCTATGCCCTTTAACACAATTCGTCAAATCCAAGTCTCTAATCCATCTTCCTTTCTTGAACTTGTATTGAACTATATTCAAGAGCTAAGGAAAAGCATGTCAATGCCGATCAGTTAAATGGGAAAGCTAAGTAACCAACAAAATCTTAGCTTGAATGTAATGCAGAGAAAACCAGTGTGTACGTTTCTAGAAATGTTATCGATATCCAGCATCTCAAATCACATAAAGAACAGCACATCAACGAAAAACATGCATTATACATGAACAGAGGAAAACAGATTCAAAGTGTGAAACCAGCAATTCTTACACTCCATAGGCAATGCATAATAGATTGAACATGCTTATTCATTTCGAAAACAAAATAGATATTACAGCACATCAATAGTTACCATTTAAAAAATACAAAAACACAATTGGCCGAGACATGTATTAAACATGTTTATTCCTAAAACATGAATTTAACAAATGATCAGAATATAAAAACAAAATATGAACTGCACGGTTCTGAATTCGGAAGATATATAGCATTAGATGATCCCTCAAAATAAGCTTCAATCCGCTGCATAAGCAAGATAAAAAGTACAAGTCGTCATCTTAATTTCAAAGAGGTAAGATTTAATAAAAATGAGGTTTTAAATAATGTGAAGAATCGAAGAACTTTTCAGAGAGAATTATAACTTACTGTTGTTGTTATGGATGTAGACCTTAAGGATATTATTTCCCATTTCCTCTTGTTCCTGTTCGATATTTCTGGCAGATTCCTCAGAAATAGTGTTGCAATCATGTAACTCAATTGATTCCAAAGTACCAATTTCCCCGAAATCTGTTGGAATTTCTTGCAGGTCCTGGCAATTCTTCAGAACAAGACGTTTTAAACATGGGAAGTTAACACTGCTAGCTTCCCAATGCTTAAGATTTAGCTCGCTCAGTAACAACTTCAAGCTTTTGAATATGTCTTTGCTAGTCAATCTCCATACATCATCTTCGGCTCGACAATATTTAAGTTTGAGCTCTTCAAGATTTGGCAACATGATAAAAGTTGATGATATCTCTTCCCAAATAAAATGACTACAGCAAGCTAAAATCAACTTCCTAAGTGATGTTGGAAAAACAAATCTTTTGATGGGCTTTTCCAAAATATATCTCCAGTAAAGCTTGAATGCCTCAAGTTTTCTCAAGCTGGACATATCCAAGAGACGATAGAGAATATTTTCTCTGACTATAGAAGATGCACAAATGCTCAATCTCTTTAGATTGGGAATTCTAGAAAAGACTTCATTTGTACAACTAGAGTAACAAATATTGAAAAATTCCTCTAGATTTGGCATCCCCGTCACAAGATTGTTATCTATTCTAGGATTTGGTGTATAACTAGCTTTCCCTAAATGTATATACCTCAAGTTCTTCATCGTCCATATCTTCCCGGGTAAAGCCATATGTGAAGAATAACAATCATATATTAGAGTTTGCAAATTTTGAAGCTCTGAGATTGATTCAGGAATATTTCCAAAATATCGAACTTGGAGATATCTCAAATGAAATAATTTTGTAATCACAAATGGAAATGGGCCGAACCAGGCAGGGAAGATGACCAATACCCTGAGATGGTTGAAACAAGAGAAAAATCCATGTATTATAGGATCATGACGGTAGATGGGCAATCTAGGGAGACGCTTAATATGGGGTTCAAAAGGTAGATCCAAGTATGAAAAGCAGTACATAGATCTGGCTACAGGGGGTAATGCTTTATAAGCATACACATCTGAAAATGCCTTTTGAATACTGAAGCGACGAAAATTAGGCTTTTGTGCTGGTGAAAATGGAGTTCTCACAACATGCATAAACTTTGTCATTTCAGCTTCTATCAAACAGAACTCACGCAGTAGATCATGTATTCCGCATACTTTTACCTCGCCATTGAATCTCTTTTTTCTAGCCATTATCAAGTTCTTGCTGATAAGATCCTCCAACTAATGTTCAGCCACTTCCTCCAAGCTTTCACGACTTCCGGAAGACGTCCTTATGAAACCTTCTGCAATCCATAATTGGATCAATCTCCAAGTTTCAACTTGAAAATCCTCTGGGAAATCACCCATAGAAAGAAAGCATGGTTTGAGTCGATTAGGCAAGTGATGGTAACTCAAACCGAGCACTCCTAAGCATTTATTTGGATTACTAGCAATGATTTCACTTAAGGTTTTGGCAACATACTTCCAACTTTCTAATGTCTTGGGCACCGTTTTAGAGAGATGCCCTGCAATCACTGAAATTATTAAGGGAAGTCCTTGACATTTTTCTGCTATTTTTTTTCCAATTTCTTCCAACTAGGGAGGATGATCGTGTTCTAGTCCAAACACCTTATTTCGAAGTAACTTCCAACTGTTATCTAAATCCAAGAGGTTGATCTCATGAGGGCTACTAGTATTTGCATACATCGCTACCTCGTTTTCCCTAGTTGTCAATAAGATTCGACTCCCATTGTTGCGATTAGGAAATATTTGTGATATGCTATCCCAAACATCCCTACTCCAAATATCATCAACAACAACAAGGTATCTTGGACCCTTTAGGTTCTTTTGCACCAGGTCAGCTAACTCATTGTCTTTCAACTTAACATAAACTTGTGCATTTTGGTTTGGAATGCAATTTAGAACTTGTAATAATACATTTCTATATTGAAATTCTTGAGATACTGTAACCCAAACAAAAATGTCAAAGTGATACCTGATTGGAAGATAATCATAAACTTTTTTAGCGAGTGTTGTTTTGCCAATGCCAGCCATACCTGATATGGTGACAATGTCTAGATCCAACATTGATTCTCTCAATCTTTTATCTATTATCTCCAAATCACCATCAAGTCCCTCCACGATATCATCTGATCACTCATAGAAGAAGCGCCAATCAAGGAATCCCCGGTTAATTCAAGAATTTGATCAACATCATGAGAAACAATCTCCATCACTTGTTCGTTTATCGTATTCATTTTTTCAACAACTGGTAGCATATCCTGGTGTTGTGAAATTCCAAATGTCCAGCTTTCGCCTTTGATGATTTTAGAAATTTTCATTTCAACAACATCCTCTGCCTCACTAGCAACAACTCTAATTTCTTCCTCCAAATATTTGATTTTTTCATTGCTAGTTTTTTCGAGAAGTTGTTGGAAATATTCAGCTGTAACACGAAGAGAATCGAGCGTTTCAGCAGTGTGACGATGAAAGAGTTGTGAAATATATCGTTGATCAAGAGTTCTAAGAAGAGAAATTACAGCAGTATAAGCTTCCATCAAGTCAATATGGGGAGGGATTGAATCAAAATTAATTTTTGAAGTAGTAGAGAGGATGTAATTTAAGAATCAAGATATCAAATATTGTACTACTCTTTTGTATTTATAAAATGTTGGTGTGAATATTATGTGAATATTGATCTGCTCAATAACGCAGACAAGAAGTACAAAGAGTACTGAGCCTGCACATACAGATCCAGATATCTTATCGGTTATTTGGTCTTTTGGGCCTCAGGTGGTTAACGATCTCTGCCAACAGTGGGCTGAAGTATTATAAACTAACCTACTTCTACAAGTTAACTACAAATAGGACAATACATATAACGTTAGGATTAGTTACATGTTAGGAGTCTTTTTCCTTGCTGTTGGTAAACTGTTAGGAGTCTTTCTTTTGCTGTATATATACAAGGCATTGTACAATTGAAAACATCGATCAAAATACATAAGAAAAGTTCCGCATATATCTTTTGTTTTCTTACATTAAAAGACTCAA
>NW_006238942.1:190951-212698 GCF_000226075.1 Solanum tuberosum | reverse complement strand
TTTTCCCTTTAGTGGTCTGGCCTCTACCAAGCAAGATATGCTCAACTCTTTATCTAATATTCAAGAACCTATTAGTTTTTCACAGGCTGTTCATCATCCTGGGTGGCAGGCAGCTATGGAATCGGAAATTCAGGCTCTAGAATTAAACAAAACATGGGATGTAGTAGAACTACCCCCCGATCGGAAAGCTCTACCGTGTAAGTGGGTTTACAAGGTTAAGCAACACTCTGACGGCAGTATTGAGAGACTGAAAGCTCGATTGGTGATACGAGGTGATATACAAAGAGAGGGAATCAACTTTAAATGAGACCTTTTCTCCGGTGGTGAAAATGACTACCATCAGATGCATTCTTGCTACAGCAGTAAAGAAGGGTTGGGGCCTCTATCAATTGGACGTGAATAATGCTTTTTTACATGGAGACTTAGATGAGGAAGTCTACATGAAATTTCTAGCAGGCATCACTCCTCCTTCGCCTAAACACGTCTGTAAGTTGAATAGGTCGCTCTATGGACTTCGTCAAGCATCGAGGCAGTGGTATGCTAAACTCACATCTGCCTTAAACTTTAAAGGATTCAGGCATTCACTAAATGATTATTCTCTTTTTGTAAAGAAATCGGACTCTTCCATTTCGATTGTGGCTATATACGTTGATGATATCGTTTTAACAGGGAATGATCAGGCAGAACTACATGCTTTGAAGATCTTCCTTGATCAAGAATTCAAAATAAAAGATTTGGGAAACTTACATTTTTTTCTTGGAATGGAAGTACTTCGTGAATCACATGGTTTGATGCTCTGCCAGAGGAAATTCACCCTCGACTTGCTCAAGGAATTTGATATTCTAGACCTATCTCCTGTGTCTTCTCCTTTAGACCCAACTGTCAAACTAGTTGCTCAAGAAGGCGATCCAATTGATGATCCTACTTTGTATCGACATCTTTTGGGCAAGCTAAACTACCTCACACACACTAGACCAGATCTCTCCTTTACCGTACAACACTTGAGTCAGTACATGCAGGACCCCAGGAAACCCCATCTCAATGCTACTCTTAGAGTCCTCCGCTACCTTTTGAAAGACCCTGGACTTGGCCTTTTCCTGTCACCTTCTTCTTCATTTGAACTACGAGCCTTCTGCGATTCTGATTGGGGAACATGCCCTGATACTCGCCGATCTGTCAGCGGTTTCTACATTTCATTAGGGACCTCTCCTATTTCTTGGAAATCAAAGAAGCAGACATCCATTTCTCTTAGCTCCGCTGAGGCAGAGTATAGGTCCATGAGACGGGTAGTTGCCGAACTCACTTGGCTTGTTCGCCTCTTTGACGATATCTCCATCCCTATTTCACTCCCCATTCCACTACACTCTGATAGCCAGGCGGCAATTCATATAGCAAAAAATCCTGTCTTCCACGAACGTACAAAACACGTTGAAATTGATTGTCATTTTGTTCGCCAACAGTTCCTCGCAGGACTCATTTCACTTTCTCACATTCGATCTTCATCCCAACCAGCTGATTTGTTCACTAAATCATTGCCTGGACCTCTGCATCACACCTTATTGGGCAAGTTGGGTGTATTCTCATCTCCTCCAACTTGAGGAAGGGTGTTGGTGTGAATATTATGTGAATATTGATCTGCTCAATAACGCAGACAAGAAGTACAAAGAGTATTGGGCCTGCACATACAGATCCAGATATCTTATCGGTTAGTTGGTCTTTTGGGCATCAGGTGGTTAACGATCTCAGCCAACAGTGGGCTGAAGTATTATAAACTAACCTACTTCTACAAGTCAACTACAAATAGGACAATACATATAACGTTGGGATTAGTTACATGTTAGGAGTCTTTTTCCTTGCTGTTGGTAAACTGTTAGTCTTTCTTTTGCTGTATATATACAAGGCATTGTACAATTGAAAACATCGATCAAAATACATAAGAAAAGTTCCGCATATATCTTTTGTTTTCTTTCATAAAAAAAGAATCTTGTTGTATAACATACTTTAATTAATTTCCAACACCATGTTACTTGTTAGTGGTTATCAATAAATTATTTTGACTTTTACTAAAATAAAGTAAGTCATTGCCAGTATTGTTTATTTAGAATTATGATTAGTGAGTGAGTAGGTGTAATAATGACGGACAGTTGTGAATTTTAAAAACACTAATTATTGTTTACTAGGTAATAAACCCGCGTGAAATAATATTTCTAAGCTTTTGAACAACCTTTTCAATAATAGATTGTTATAAGAAAAAAAAAAGTAAATTTTAGTGATATTAAGACATTTCAACATAAATTAAATAATTTGACACTATCACATATCTCAAGAACTGTAAATATATAATAAATGATTAAAAATATCTTGATATCTAATCATTTTTATCTTTTACATAATATATCATAATATATGTTTGATGATATAATTGTCTTGTTAAAACTGAGTGATGTTTTTATGTAGCAATTAAACATTACTTTTTCATTTTTTTTGTAAAAAAACATAGAATCTGATAATTTTATGGTTAGAATAACTCCTTGTGAAAAATAATTATGTGAAAGTTTTCGATAATCAATATTATTTATAAATAAGTAATGACCGTTAAAAATGTACACCACAACAACATAAATAAATGTTTTTAGAGACAATCTACTTGTCTGAGGTCAAACGTTCACCACTTTTCGTTATTGTTACTTTGTTAGTCTAACAAAATTTATAGAAGGGAAAAAATATATTTGAAATGACAGCAAAATAATATTGTTGACCCTTTTAAAAATTCATTCTTCATTAAACTGCTGCTACGAAGGCCCTTCTAGATGCTTCATCAATGCAACTTTACGACTTTTTTAGAAATATGTATGTATAATTTTTGCATTATGAAAGTACAAGTAGATCAAAATGTTGGATTCTTGACTCATGTTAAAGAAATATTCTCGAACATTAAAAAAATTAAAAATGAATATAACCTAGATAACTCAAACGCTCAGCAATGACTTGGGACATAAAGGACAACAAATCTATGTTAATAGACATATCTTTTGTAGCTTAAGATATTACTTTTATTTAAAGTAGGTTTTGTTTCATATTCTTCAAATTAAGCTTGCCGAAAATAGTCATAACGCACACCAAAAATATTTAGAAGAGCCGAATAAGAAGGAAAAAAGAGAATAACATTACGAGGACGAAAATTTTGTCCAAGTGAGATCATATACATACCAAACGAAAAATCATCAATACAATTCTAAGGAGACCACAAAACAGCGAGAAAAAACATACATTAAAGGGAGTAAACTATGAGATATCCAATGATAACGACAAATCATTCTAACTAAAAAAGTTCCTATGTTTTGAAATAACATACGTCAAAAAATTGACTAACACTTCAATAATATCCACTGATAAAATTTAGTAACAATAGATAACAACAAAATAAAAACAAAATAATATGGGAATGCAAAATTATTAACTCTCAGAGGATTTTCTAAAGAACAGAAAATCTCATCCTTGTTTGTGAAGGAATGAGGTTGTTGATGAAGAAATTAGAGATTTGTGAGGGCTTTTTTTGTTGTACCTTCAACCGTTCCAGTAGAGAAAAACTACTTGAATACTCAGTTAACATTCGTTATTTAATCTATACTAACAAATACTTATAACAATAATTTTGCAGAAACATAAACAACAAAGTTTAAAACATGTACTCAAAAATAATAATTTATAATATAAGCAAAAATTAATGATTGTAAAAAACATATCAGGATCTATAACAATAGAATGAAACAGAATGGAAAAAACAAAACAATGGTGTCAGTGAGTCATTTAATAGGAGCAAAGTATACAAATATTTAATTGTCCATAAGAAGAATAAGAAGAAGTTCAAATTTTTTGTTGTTTTAAAATAAGAGGAAATTCCTCTATTTATAGACAACAAAGGGTAGTGTGAACAAATGTTTATTATGTCTCATCAGAGAGGTCACAACTCTTTGGAAAAGTTACCACCCTTCGGGAAGGTCACAACATTTCATAAAAGTCACAACTTTTCATAAAAGGTTTTTCATAAAAGTTACAACTTTTAATGAAAGAGGAAGGCTATACGTAATCGATCGAACACTACTTGAAAACGGCTGAAATAAAATAAATTAAAAGGGAATCCTAGTTTGTGGTTTTTTTCAGTTTTCTAAAAGGTTTTTTCTCGATTCACCTACCACGGTAGGGCTGCGTATCGGTTGATTCAGTTCGGTTTTAAAGTTTATCGATTTGGCTTATTGGTTATCGGTTTGTAGAGATGCTAAACCGTTATCGAACCCTTAAGATATTGGCTTATCGGTTTTTTATCGTTATCGGTTCGGTTATCGGTTTAACCGTTAAGATTTGACACCAAAAAAAAACATTGAAAATCACTTAGAAACAAGGTGACAAACCAAATGAACCATGCACTTGAGTTCATAAGTTACATCTTGCTCAAAAGCAAACATTTTTATATTGTAGAATAACCAAGTGTTTGGGACAACCAGAAATAAAAGTAGGAAACCAAACTCTAAGTCAAGGACTTTATATACAAAATGGTATAAATATAATTATTTAATTTACTATCGCGTTATCGGTTAAGCCGTTAAGAAAAAACCTCAATCCGTTATGAACCGATAACCCGATAAGAAATAAAATCAAAACCGCTAAACCAATTACTTAATATTGATAAACCAATTTTTCGGTTCGAGTTATCGATTTCGGTTCGATTTTTAACAGCCCTATACTACGGGCTTCGGTCACGCCTATGTTCGGGCTTGAATAAAAAAGTATTAATTTATTAAGAGATGTAGGTCAAAAACATATTATTATTATTTTTGTCAGTTTTCATAGTATCAGTTTTATATCTAAACTATCACTTATTAGTTTGAGAAACATATCTTTCTCGATTTTTAATTACATTCACACCATGGTGTGTGTAATACACTCTTTCCTATTATTTAAAAAAGTGTCACATCACACTCTGAATGAATAAAATATTCCACTTTGACAAAAATTAAATAAATTATTCTTTAAAATAAATTTATTTTATAAATTTTTAATTTTTTTTTACTTCATCTCCCCACCCCCTATCCCTTCAAATAATAATTTGGAATATCTTTTTTTTCTATAAAAAAATCTACCCCGCCCAATGTAACACTTCACTTTCAATTTTTTTTTCTCGTTTTGTATTAGATATATATAATTTTTTTGAAAAATAATTTTTTTACATGCCACAAGACTTTTTTATAAATAAATTTTATTTCTATTATATTCAGTACGTAAGTAGAAAAAAATATTTTCCTAAAAATATTTATACACATCTAACACAAATCGAGAAAAATGTAAAAAAAAAATTAAAAAAATTAGGAGCGGAGAGTTAGATAGGGTAGGGTAGAATTTTTTTTTTATTTTTAGGAAGGAGTGGGGGAGGGGTGAGGTCTGATTTTTCTAAAAATATTTAAAAAATAAAAGGAGCGAGGATTGTCGGGGGGGGGGGGGGAAAAAAATTTTTTTTTTTTTTTTATCAATGTACAAATATATGAAATGAGACAAATGAAACAACAACTGAATTCAAAATTAATTAGACAGAAAAAAAGTAGAAGCCACTATTTTATATATTCGCTAAAAAAGATCACAGCTTACAATACAAAAAAAGAAAAAGAGAAGCTGGGGTTACTAGAAGTGAACACATTAATTATTTATAAGTACACCATATTTATATAAAATAAAAGATATAGTTAACTCATGAAGAAATCACTAGGCTACTACTCACTCTTTATACATGATAATTACATACACATGCTTTTTTTTATATGCTAGAAGTAGAAAAATATTTTAATTTTTTTTTTTTTGGAATAGAATACTTTAGTATTTAGTTTTTAACTAATATTAATAGCTTATTTAATTTTTGTCAAGATGAATATTTTATTCATGTGGAATGTCAAGTGGCAAGGTTTTACAAATAAAAGAGAGTATATTACACACATCACTGATGTGTGTTTCTCAAACTAACAAGTGATAGTTTAAGTATGACACTCATACTCCCTATAGTTTATGTATGAAATTAAAAAATAAAATAGTTTAGGCGTGTTTTTGACACTTATCTAATTTATTAATAATATATTATCGATTTAATAATTTGATAACAAGTCAGATTTTATTTTTGATAAGGCTATCAATCTTATAACAATTTCAGGTTTTTTTTAACGATAACTTGGTGATAGCCATGGATAAATCTTATAGGTTTATTATGATTTACTACTTAGGTTGTGCAAATATCGCAAATGGATCTTGGTCTAATACTTATTCTAAATTGGTGGATTAATTCAATTTAAATATGCAACTTGATATCAGGCACAAATTACTTGATTAAAAAAAAAAAATAGTGCTTGAGAGGGATAATGAGTAAATAACAAAAATTGAGATGGGATATAAGTAGAGGCGAATCTAGGATTTGAAAATTTTTGGTGCATCAATATTATCTTACCTTAAGTATGAGCTCTAAGATAAACTTAAAATAAAAACAGTAAAATAACACTCTAGCTGGATTCAAACTCAAGTTTTACGGGTGTATCCTCTAACTTGTACCAGCAGCACAAAGGCACTCCTATGCTTTTCATGGGTGCACTGTCAATTATATCCTAATTTCTGTCAATTTTTCAAAATAGATATACATACATACATGATTTTTTCTGAAATTACTGGGTGCACGTGCAGTTGTGCACCCCCACCTAGAGGGGTTGGTCCGCCTCTGGATACAAGCAAGGGAAAGATATTTGTTTATGGCTTTATTGGAAGTTCGCTACTGATCGAAGTTCAAAATTTGATGAGTTATCTTGCTATCAACCTTTTTTAATTTAACTTTTTCTAATGAAATTTTTTATTGTCCTAAGTTTGTTTGTGGCTTTATTGAAAGTTCGCTATTGATCGAAGTTCAAAATTTACCGTTTATTGCTTAAAAGAAACTAATTTTAAACATTAAATTATGTCCTTTATTTGATATATCTTGTCACACATTTAAGATATATTTATAATTTTTCTATTTTATTATTCATTATACATATGTTTTTATAGAATTTTTATCATTCTAATGAATATAAAAAAAATTATATGAAACACACGTTTTCAGAAACTAATAAATCAAAATTGAGGTGTAATTGATTTTCGTTCTTTTACATATTATATACCCTCTCCCTGTTATTTTATTACTACCAAATGATGGTTTATGTGATATTTATTAAAGGGATATAAATATTATAATATGTATAATGCCACAAATTTATATATATAATAAAGGAGAAATATAGACAAGGTGACGTGACACGTCTCTTTGGCCTTCATTAGCATTTTGTTCTCCTTTGTTGACATTTTTTCTTATTTAAATTAATTATTGTATTATAAAAGTAAATTACTTAATTTATTACAAATAAATATTTTATTAATGTAGGAAATTTACATCAAAAACTCTTCACGTTCTTTTTTTTTCTTTGTTGGCCACACTTTTAAATTCTAATCATAAAATGATAATATTTTATAATATTTGAAGTCTTTTTCCTCCTTTTATTTAATTTATTTACAAGGAGTAATTACCATGACTTACACCTCTTTGATTTCTACTTTTAATAATATTCATGACTCTCATAATTTTCATGTCCATAATTAGGGGTGTGCATCGGTCGGTTCGATTTGTTTTTTATGTATTATCGGTTCAGTTTGTCGATTTTTGGTTTTTTTTAAATGCACTAAATCAATAACAAATCAATAAGATATTCTTTAGCGGTTTTTGATTTATCGATTTTTGGTCATTAACGCGGTTTTTGATTTACCCAATAAGAAAATTAAATGTTCATAGAATAAATATATGATGTCTCACTTCTCTAACAATTTGGCACGAGACAGTGAGACAAACAAATCAGCTGTAAATGTTTTGATATAGTGAAACAAGAAATATAATGAGAAATTGCATCAAGAAGAGTAGATGTAGTATGAAGGCTACAATAGCATGTTACAACCAAAACATAATATGAAATTTCTGATGTGAAGTTAGAAGTTCTATGACATGTGAAGTGTGTAGCCCGTAGTATAGAGTACTGATATAGTGTCTAGTTATGTTAAATTTACTATTTAATATTTATGAAGGGTATAGTAGTAACTTACTATCGTCTTAATGGATTATCGGTTTACCCAATAACCCAATACTAAAAACTGATACCAAATCGATAACCCGATAAATTTTTTTATAAAATCATTAAAACCTCGTTAACCCAATAACATTTTTTCGGTTTGATTTTTGCACACCCCTATCCATAACTATCAAACTTTAATTTGCAAGTTTATGATGTCTTATGACATTCCTCTATTTTGCCTATATATAAATTCATATTTAGTTTCATAGAGATTCACATTCAAGATTATCATTTCTCTTCTTTATTATATTGGTTTGTAAATTAACTAACATGTAACAAAAAAGAAATACATGAAGGTAAGAAATTTTTCATTCTCAAGTCTTTCTTTTCATTTCCTATATTTTGCCTATATAAATTCATATTTAATTTCATGAAGATTCAAATTCAAGAATATATTTTCTCTCCTTCATTATATTAGTTTATGATTTAACTAACATGTAACAAAAAAAAGAACATGACAAGGTAAAATATATTTCATTCTCAAATCTCTTTTTATTTTTATACATTTTGTTTTTATGAGGAACTTGTTCCTATAACAATTTTGAATGAGTACTTTCTTTACTCTTTGTAAAATTATTTTCCTTATCAGGTTGAATGGATATTTTCTTTACATTTTATAAAATATTTTTTTCTCATCATGTTGTAGAGATGTATTTTTCTTTATATTTTGCAAAATTATTTTTCCTATCAGGTTGTCGAAAAGATATTTTCTTAACATTTTGTAAAAGTATTTTTTATCTTATCGTGTGTTAGAAAGGGTATTTCTTACTTAGTTATATTTTCTAAGGGGTCGTTTGGTTACTGTATAAGAGACATTTTTTTCATATATAAAAAGTTGTATTAGCTTTACTATGTTTGGTAGAAGTTTTTTATTACGTAAAAAAGTCAACATAACTTATACCATGTTTGGTTGGTAAGAATTTAAATGTTGTATAAAAGTTATTCATGTATTAATTTATACGGTGTTTGGTCGCATTTTTTGTAGTCCCTACATAATTAATACCAACATAACTTATGAGAGAATCTATGTATAAAGTTATGCAGGGTAGAAGGTGGAATAAGTTATGTGGGTATTAGTTATACATGTATTAAAATGATAAATTACATATTTACCCTATTAATTTTTTATTTATTTTTTAATTGGAAACTTTACTGTTTCTATATACGTTTGTTGTTTTTATTTCTTTTTATATATAGATCATTTTCATTTATTTTATTTTATTTTATTGGAAACTTTACTGTTTTCCTATCTACATTTGTTGTTTAAAATTTTTTTTTTAATTGGAAAT
Source organism: Solanum tuberosum (assembly GCF_000226075.1). NCBI lineage: Eukaryota > Viridiplantae > Streptophyta > Magnoliopsida > Solanales > Solanaceae > Solanum > Solanum tuberosum. Next base: position 203,223 of record NW_006238942.1, on the reverse strand, counting down.
TTTACTGTTTTCTATCTACGTTTGTTGTTTTTATTTCTTTTTATATATAGACCATTTTCATTTCTTTTTATATACTTACAGCTTTTATTTATTTATACAAATATAAATATTTTCTTAATATTAGAAATTTGATTGTATATTTTTTGACGGTACATATGCTAATCAAATATTAGCATTATATATTATTCAATATATTCCACATTTTATTAGCATGTATTATTATTTTGTAAATAATATATATTAATAATTTACAACAAGTTTAATATTCAATAGTTAATAATTCATGTATTGTAATCTCTACATAACTAAATAATACATACATAACTAATATCCACATAGCTAATACCTGCATAGTTAAACCCTGCATAACTAAACTCTGCATAACTAATACCTGCATAACTCTAACCAGTAACCAACCGGCCCCTAAATGTATTTTCTTATCATTAACTAACAAGATTACAATCCATTTGTATCAAGTATACTATACTACATAAATAATCTTGAATTAGTGCAGTGCTCGGATACTATACTAGTGTAATATTGAGGAGTAGGACTGGGCATGAAATATCGAAAATTGAATTACCGAATCAAATCAAAAAAATTGTTAGTTGGTATTCGGTAATTGGGCATTCGGGTTTGGGTTTGATATGAGACATTAATACCAGGGGCGTATACATGAGGGGCTCACCGGGTTCACGTGAAGCCATGGTCCCCTCCCGAAATCATATATAGTAGTGTTATATTTTTAAAAAAATATTTAAATATAGATGTATGAACGTATCAAATAATGTCGTACGATGATGATTGAGTGCACCTCTGTAGGTGAGGTTAGAAATTTGAATATTTTATCAACATGTCCATTACTCGTTAGTACAAGTCCAAAGAGAATGTTAAAGAATAATTAACATAAACAACCCAAATACATGTCTTTTAGTTGTATCAATTTGTTTTTCTTGATGTCTTCTTACTTATTGTTCTATTATAACGTGTATCCACATAAAAAATAGAAATGATTGGAAAAATAGTATTAACTTTGTAATACAATCGGCTACAACTTCAATATGGTATTACCGAATACCATATCAAATAAAAATTTAATTTACGGATTATCGAATCGAAATTTAAAATTTTGATATTTGATATCTACTTTTAACTATCAATTACTGAATTACCGAACTCGAAATTTGATAATCCCGAACCGAATACGGAATACCCACTCCTCAATTGGGTCAAAACCGCCTTAATCGGGGTAATTTACCTAGTATAAAATAGGCGCGCAGTGTGAATTTCAAATTGAAGCTCAAACAGACAGTAGCAGTCAGGAAGAAGCAATTTTCTTGTATTCAAAGGTAAAATGGCGAAACCCAAAAGCCCTTTTCAATACAATTCACTCCGTAATCATTTGTTGGTTTCTCCTAATTCACTACTCATACATTTTTCTTTATTGATTGAAATGTGATTACAATTCGATTGATATTACGTTTGTTGTGTGTTTTCTTATTCGGATCGGATAAATATTTCACAAATCACCATAATAATCTGAAAATTTTGGTGGATTTCTCTCAATGTGAATACAATAATAGCTGATTTTGAGATTTCGTTATATTTGTAAACTAGGTTAGGCTGGATCATAGACTGGGATAGAAGAAAGACCTAGATGTTAATATTACCTTTTTGATTGATCCAGATAATTTGATTCTTCTTCTTCTTCTGTGATTATTTTATTTTTTTCGAGTTTTGCTATGCTTCTTGAGGTTGTAATGGCATTAGTGGAAGGAAACATGAAAACAGTTGGCTTAAGAAAATTTGGTTTGATTGGAAAAATCTCATTCTTTTGTTGATTGAAGATTCAATGCAGGCTAGTAGCATTGTAGCAAAATCACATTTTATAGTTATTTGGGGAATACAGAGTATTAGTAAGATCACTATATATCATAAATGCGCGAAAATAGTCTCTATTTCTTTTTGAGGTAGAGGTAAGGTCTATGTACACTCTAACCGATCTAAACCCCACTTGTGGGATTATACTGGGTATGTTGTTGTTGTTGTACTATCAGAAATTCATGGAAAGGTGAGTTCTGATAGTCAAGTTTTTATGTTGGAACTGTTTTTTTCCCTTTCTGTTAATGAATAAATGTTGACATTATGGTACAATTCTCCCGCGAGTTGGCAAATTGTTTGTCAATATGATATTTCAAGTAGTATGTCGTTGTTCGACTGATGTGGTAGTCTGAGGGATGATAATTTGATTAAGTAGCTTTTTACAGTGAGATGGTTAATTTGCTTCACTTGCATTTGGATGATTTTCTGTGGCATCATGGAACCCTGATAATTGTTTTATCTGAAGGTGTTTGAATTGCTTATATTTTGGGGAAGTTTACTTTCTACATCTCATGGAAGCTGTATTTGAAGAGTATGCTGCCTTTGAGAATAAAGTGAAACGAAGCGTCTATATTGACAATCTTTCACCTTTGGCTAAGGAGTCTGTTATCAAAGCTGCACTTGATCAGTTCGGAAATGTAATTCAAGTCACGTTAATCCGAACCTACCTTGAACTAAAAGGGATGGGACGAGCTGCTTTAGTTGAGATGCAGAATGCAGATGAGGCAAGAACAATCATCTCTGAGATACGAAATTCCCCTTTCATGATCTCGGGCATGCCAAGACCTGTTAGGGCACGTCCTGCAGTAGTTGAGATGTTTGATGATCGCCCAAGGAAACCTGATAGGACGATAATGTGCTACTGGTTGAAATCCAATTATCCTGATTTTGAAGTGGCCACGAAGATGAAGCGTATAGTTAGGAACCATGCAAAAGAAGCCAATTTTTTGCTCAAGGTGAACATTTGCTCATAAAATTGATTTCATGGTTATAATACATTGTTGTCCTAAATAGTTCCTTCTCTTCACGTAGCGTCAATTGGAGGAGGAAGAACAACTAGCAAAAGAGCAGTCAGAGTCCTTGAACGCAATCTACAATAAGTATGAACTCGTTCAGCATGTCTTTAACAGTGGAACTGCTACGCGATTGGCAAAGCATTATAAAATGCGTACTGATGTTCGCCAGTAATCAACACTCTCATCCATAAACTTGTAGAGATATAAAGATTCAACTGTTAAACCAAATGACATATTTTGCCTTTTGTTAAGTACTTCATTTCCAGGCAGCACAAGAGCCTTTATATGTGCTATCATTCATGTGCTCTTGAATTGTAATTGTTAGCCTAAAATGTACTACTTTACAAGATATCTTGTGACCCTGCAGTCAATTAACCTTTACTTTTTTGAGCTAGTATAGTTTTTTTCTATTATTGTATTGACACAATACATAAAAAAATGTTATCTCCTATATTCAGATTAGCAAACTAGAAATGATAAAAGATGAAAAGAAAAAAAAAACTATTCGAGTCCACAGAATCCATTGTGTGTCCTTAAGAAATTTAATCCCCTCAAGTACCTGAGGTTGTAGATTAATTTCTCCCAAGATAAAACAGATTAACCATTAAAGAAGTAGCGGTACCTCAAACTTCGATAATTTCAACGAACTCAAAAAGACAGCAACGAGATCACACACAGACACGATTGATCGATTTTGTTTTGTAAGAAATGTATGCATAAGAAGGGAAGAATTCGATTCAGAAAAATGAGAGAAAGTCTCTTTATTTATAGCCAACAAAAGGGTGAAGGTCAAAACTCTTTGGAAAAAAGACAATCTTTCAGAAAGGTCACAGTCCTTTGGAAAATGCATAATCTTTCAAACGGTCACAACCCTTTAGAAAAGACACAACCTTTCATAAGGGTCACAACCCTTCGGCAAAGTCACAACACTTCATTTCCTATTCACACCTTTAAAATCCATCAATCCCCCACATGAATAGGGAATGACTATTGTTAAAACATATGCATGAAAAACTGTGTGATTCGTAAGTAAGGATTGATTGCATATGGATAAGTGGTTTCCCTTTGAACTTTCCATAGTGAACATATATCGAATATACTCGGTCAATCGGTAGATTTGATATCTTTGAACCGTCGAGCTTTGGTGTATATCCTTGAACTGTTTTTGGTTCTCATTGTTTTGTTCGTTTCATCCATGAACACGTCTTGGTTTATAAGTGCGTAGAGAATTAGCCTTACCGGATTCTCCTTGAAGCGGCTTACACTTCACACTTACATATGTGATTTCTAAATGTATTATTCTGTAGAGATACACCATTTGATATACCCTGTATCAAACTTAGAAACCATTAAAAAGTCCTAATGCCTTTATCTTTGTTACTGAACATTATCTTATCATGAGAATGGATCATAAAAAATATTTTGACAATGTTGAACCATCATTAGTGACTTTGTTTGATCTCCTTGAACCTAAATCTTGAGATCTCCAGTCTTCTAAGTAGAGTTACCACCACAATCACTTGTCCTCAGCCATAGTCCAATTCTCTTTGATAATCTATCAACTCCCTCTCTAGTCAGGTCTTTTGTAAGTGGATCAGACACATTATCCTTTGACCTTACATAGTCAATTATGATAATTCCACTAGAGAGTAGTTCTCTAACGATATTATGTCTACGTCATATATGACGAGACTTTCCGTTATACATCATGCTCATGCCCTACCTATTGCTACTTAACTCTCATTGTGTATGCATACTAGTGCTAAAGGTTTGGGCCAAGAAAGAATATCTTTCAAGAAATTTCGAAGTCATGCAACTTCTTCACCAGCCTTATTTAGAGTGATAAACTCAAATTTCATAGTAGAGCGAGCGATACATTTCTGTTTGAAAGATTTCTAAGAGATTGCTCCTCCACCAAGAGTAAGTACATATCCACTCATGAATTTTACTTCATTTGACCTAGTGATTCAATTTGCATCACTATATTCTTCTAATGTTGTTGAAAATTAGTTATAATGCAAAGCATAGCTTTTTAAAATATGTTTTAAATACTCTAAAACTTTTTTCATTGTCATCCAATAAGTTTGATTGAGATTACTCGTGAACCGACTCAGTTTACTAATAGCATTTGCTATATCTGATCGCTTTCACTTTATGATATACATCATACTTCTCAATACTCTAGCATAATTCAGGTGTGTGTCACTTTCTCCTTTATTATTTTGAAGTACAAAACTCACATTTATTGGAGTCTTGACAATATTGAAATCCAAATACTTAACCTTGTCAAGTACCTTTTCAATCACATTAGCAACTTCAATGTCTTTCATATCGAAGTTACTTTCTAGCATATGCTTAGTAGCATTTGTGTCAGAAATGTCTCTTTTGATGATCAACATGTCATCAACATAAAACTAAACAATGACCTTGTGATATTGAGTGTCTTTAATGTAAAAACATTTATCACATTCATTAATCTTGAATTCATTTGCCAACATAGTTTGGTCAAACTTCGCATGTCATTATTTGACCACTTGTTTTTAGTCCATGAAGTGACTTAACAAGTTAACACACTTTCTTTTCTATACTAGGAACCACAAAGCCCTTGGGTTTTTCCATGTAAATTCCTTCCTCCAATTCTCCATTTAAGAAAGTTATTTCATATTCATTTGATGAATTTGAAGGCCATATACCACAACTACCGTAATTAACATCTGAATTGATGTAATCCTAGTTAGTGGTTATTATGTGTCAAAATAATCAATGCTCTTTATTGTCTAAAGCCTATGACAACAAGTCTTTCTTTGTATTTTTAATAGTTCCATCAACTTTCTTTTCATTTTGTAGATCCACTTTGAACCTAAAGGTTTATTTCCTGGAGGAAGATTAACCAACTCTCAAGTATGGTTGCTCAAGATTGAATCTATCATATTTGTAACACCCCGTATCCTAGACAAACCAGAATGCAGATTTCAGAAATTGCAGGTGCCATCGACGGGCACCACTCACGGACCGTAGGTGGGTTCCGTGAATGGCCACCTGCAGCTCCCTTCCCAGAACCCCAGAAATTTTCAGCCAAGTCTTGACCCACGCCAAGACCTACGAACCGTAGGAGGGACTACGGTTCGTGGTTTAGACTCCCCAGATTCCAGTCTCTGAAGCCAACTAACGGTTGACCAGGACGAACCGTGGGTCAGTCCACGGACCGTCGGTGGTCCCCATAGCTTTTAAGTCAGGGGTCGTTTGGTCTTTTCCCAATGCGTTGGACCCCTAAACTACGTCGTTTAACCCCTAAACTACGTAGTTTTGGCCAGTTTTAGCCTAGCAACTAAATTAGAACCTACCCTAGTAAATTCATTCTCCAAAATTCATCCAATTAGAACGAAAAGAGGAGAAAGTAGTCGAGCAACCCTAGTCCAAGAACGCAACAAGTTTTCATCAGTTTCAGCCCCGAAATTGAAAGATTTCTCAGTGGAATTTGTCACCAGGTATGTGAGATTTCACTAAGGGTTCCTTTCACCCATTAGGTCTCTAGAATTCAGTCAGATTCTTCATTCCCTTATCAAGTTTAGACCTAGGGTTTCTAGAACTTCAGAATATTATTGTGATTCAGCTGTTAGACTAATCCAAATCGGATTATCATGTTTTCGTGAAATTATTGCTTAGTTCTTGCATGAAACTCAGAACCTTAGTTGTGTAGATTCTTTTAGTTCATTAATTACACTTGCTAGGTCAATTTATTCAGATAGACATGCCCCAGTTAAGAATGTTTCATTATCAATACATTAATGTTGCAATTTCAGTTAGCATGTCAGTATCGTGAGCTATTCAGTATTACAGATATTCAGTCATAATGTGTTAATTACATAATAAGTTGGGAGTAGGCTTCATACCGAGTGGACTAAGGGTCAGTCACCCTCATAGTCCCAGAACTACGTGCCCCGTAGGTAAGTCCCCTATGTGGGCATTATACTTAGTGATCACGCCAGTCATGCCTCTATACCATTGGCAAGGTATATTATGTCCTCTCGATGGGGTGTATACATCGGACTCCACATTTAGCTCATGTGGTTTTATGTCGGTTATTAGTAGCTCCCACAGTCAGATTCTAAAATATTGACCAAGTTATCAGTTACAATTCAGTATTCAGTATGTTATAAACTTGATCACTACATTCAATTAGTTCATATTCAACATGTTTAGCATATTCTTCCTGTTCATCTTATATCATTGATCAATATGCTCTATTTCAGTTAAGTATATATTGTTCAGCTTTATCCTATCCTGCATGCTCAGTACTTTTCAAGTACTGACGCATACTCTGCGCTACATCTTCTCATGATGTAGGTTTAGGTCCTCAGCATTCAGATCACACATAGATTGGTTTTCGATCTCTAGTTCAGCAGTATCAGTGGTGAGTCCTCATTCTTCGAGGACGATTGACATGTTATATTTCCATTTTCAGTCGTTAGTTTCAGTTTTACTAGAAGTTTGCTGGGGGCATGTCCCAACAGCTCTAGTCAGTTAGAGGCTTTATTTCAGACATAGTTAGATTCAGTTTAAGTTGAGCTTGATCTTTCAATTGTCATTAAACTCAGTTATATATATTCAGATTTAGAATGGGTATTCCACATCATTTGCCCTTTATGTTATGTTTTAATCTTCCGCACAGAACTGTCTATTTTTCAGTAAATCTTTAAGTATGCTTATGATATGCTAGCTCAAGGTTAGCTTGGGGTCACTCGTGACCTAGGTCCCGTGTCCGCGTCCTGGGGGTAGCCTCGGGGAGTGACAATATTATTGACAGTTTCTTTCCAAAAAAGGATGAGTCCACAGACGACATTGCTCTTCGAATATATGGACTCATTTCCAAGAAGAAATGTTACAAAATCAAATCCAAAGGAAGTAAATGTCCTTTGACATTTACTATGCCTCTGAATCTCTTTATTAAGTACATTCTCATTTAGTTCATTCCAAGGTTGTTTTGACCCTTTACTTGACTATCCGACGGTTCGAACTTATGAACCATAAATCAACATGCTTTACTATTTGTAGCATATCCAATGAACATAAAATCCACAATCTTAGGTCTTATTTTTGACCCCTTTGGAAATAGGAACTTGGATTTTTTCTGGACACCCCCACACTATGAAATATTTTAAGTTGGATTTTCCTCATTTCTATTTCTCATATGAAATTGATTGTATTGGAAATTGTTAGATCACTATCTTTCAAGAGTTATTGTTTGTATATACTTTAAGAGGCGACAAGAAATTCTCTATCAGGATACAACAAACCAAAACTTTTTGTTGCTCCCTTAACAAACAAAAGTTTTTTGTTGCTCCCTTTCTTAACAAACAAAACTTTTTGTTTCTCTCTTTCTGAATAGACAAACTTTTTGTTGTTCTCTTTTGCTATAATGATAGCATCCCCTACAAATTTTGTGGTAAATTTGAACTTATAAGTAGGACATTCAACATTTTTTTCAAAGTTCGATCTTTTTCATGTCTGCAATTTCATTAGAGTGAGGTGAGTATGTGCAGTAATTTGATGGATGATTCCATTTTCCAAATATATTAATGCAAAAGAAGATTCATATTATCCACATCTACGACTTCTAATCATGACAATCTTTTTATACAACTGATTTTTCAATAGTTTTATATTGCTTAGATGTTTCTATTGCTTCATCTTTACCATTCAGCAAATAGATATAACATTATCTAGTGCAATTGTCAATAAAAGTTATGAAACAGTTTTCCCACCACGAGATGGTGTTGACTTCACATCACAAATGTCAGTGTGAATCAATTTTAAGGGATTAAAATTTCTTTCAACAAATTTATAAGAATACTTAGCATACTTAGATTCAACACAAACTTGACATTTTTATTTATTGCACTCAAAGTTAGGCAAAACTTCTAAGTTGATCAGTTTGACTCAAGCAAGTAAGAACAAACAGAAATACTGAGTTTGAAGAGACCTTCTGTGAGGTAACTTTTTCCCACAAATATTTTGTTCTATACTTTTCATAACTTTGTCAAATACAGGCACTGTTTTAGAGTCAACACCTTGTCAGATGTCCTTTTCAAAAGGACAACATTCAATTTGATTGTTATAGAATTATCCATGACCATAGTCTCAACGGTCTAATAAGGCAATATGACCCAAATGTTTATTTTACAACACAAACATGACAAATCACTTTTCACCAATTTTCATGTCTATACACATAAATTTACTTTAATAGACATATCTTTTAATGAAAACAATATTTTAAGTGACACATTTTCATCAAAGAACACAATTCTTTTGAACGAGTAATATAATTTTGTGCTTTTATACTAGTCATATCATATACTAGTAAAGAGAGACTCAACGACCACAATATCAAATATACTCCAATATTTTGTGGGTCTAACATAATACAAGAATGTCATTAAATTTCATATCTTGTGATAAATAAGTAAAGAACCCCCCACATTTTAAATATGTTCTCAAAAATATTTTTCAAGTATTTGAAATTATTTTCCACATATTTTTTCTCATACTTTCAAATTGTATACCATCAAAATACACATTGGCAACACGAAGCCTTCTTTTGGAGATTTAATCCATAGAAACACCTATTGCAGGCACAAAAATCACTAATTTTATGTCACTAGTGTTTTATTTTCTTTCTGTCACAATTAGACAGACCACTTAGTATTTAAAATACTAACAATAAAGATTCAATCTTTATACAACTTGTTTCTAGTTTAACAATGAATTTTTTTATTCTTCTAATCGTTAACCGAATGAACCTTGAATTCTGATGAAGTTTATATATTCTTCGAATCAGTTTCACATTCAGACACAGTGGTAAACCAAAAAGGTTTTAATCTCCAGAAACCTCAAATACAATACCGTTTCTAGCTAACGGAGATGATTTTATATTTTTCAAATCATTTAGCCTTAATATTCCTGACGAAGATTTTGTACTCTTCAAGTCAGAATATTCATTCAAACAGAGTATTTAACAAATTGGTGAAGTTTCTATATTCTTCAAACCAAAGGAGTAAAAAATCAGATGATTTTAGTCTCCAAAAGTCAGACACAATTAAATTTCACATTGAGTAGAAAACTACAAAAAAAATTCCTCCTCTAAACATAATACATATTAATAATAATAAAGATATATATTCTGAGATCATCACATAATGACCATCTATCATAACATTTGTGAAATAAATCTCATAACTTATAAAGGATAGAAAAAATAAAATCAAGGGAAATAAAGATAGAACCTAATTTTTACTCCCATTGAATCATATTCTATCTGTCAGCAATGATTTCATGCAAGTCACTTTTCTTGCTATTTTTTTCTTTCTTTCCCAGTTTCTATCACATTCCAATTTTCCTTAGAAGACATTGAATTTCAACGAGAAACTAAACTCATGTTCAAATATTGTTAGGAGACAACATTTGTTCATTTACTTCTTCTCATAGTTATATAAACGAAGAGTATATGAGAAATAATTAAAGTGCACATCTTAGCCTTTATGCACAAAATAGTTTTTCTCATTGAAAAGAAAATTGAAGGGGTGCAATGCTTGAATGCACTTGAGAAGAAAATAAAAATAATCTTACTCATCCAAGGAAAACTTACTACAGAATACTAGCCATCTCAAATCTCTTTTATCATATGATAAAATAATTCTCTTTTTCTTCTTCTCCCCCCCCCCCTCCCCCCAACAAAAAGAATATAGAAAATAAAAGTAATTTCCTTACCACAGAAAATACCAACAATAATAAATTTCTTAAGCTTGTTATCTCCTGTATTCAGATTAGTAAATCAGAAATAATAAAAGATGAAAAGAAAAAAAAAAGAACTATCTAAGTCCACAGAACCCACTGTGTGTCCTTAATAAATTTAATCCCCTCAAGTACCCGAGGTTGTAGATTAATTCCTCCCAAGATAAAACGTATTAACCATTAAAGAAGTAGTAGTATCTCAAACTTTGATAATTTCAACGAACTCAAAAAGATATCAACGAGATCATACACACAGACACGATCGATTGATTTTATTTTGGAATAAATGTATGCAGAAGAAGGGAAGAATTCAATTCAAAAAAATGAGATAAAGTCTCTCTATTTATAGCCAACAAAGGGTAAAGGTCACAACTCTTTGGAATAAAGACAACCTTTCATAAAGGTCACAACCCTTTGGAAAAGGCACAACCTTTCGAATGCTCACACCCTTTTAGAAAAGACACAACCTTTCATAAAGGTCACAACCCTTTGGCAAAGTCACAACCCTTCATTTCCTATTCACACCTTTAAAACCCAACAAAAAATCCCTTTAACTTGATCTCAACTGACATAAATTCCCTTTGACTTTGAGTGTGCACAAACAGACACTTAAACTTGTATATAATTGAACAAGTAGACACACACGTTCTACGTGACATCCTACATGACAATTCGTGGTCCTACATGTATTATGTCATGTAGGACATGCACATCTATTGTTCAATTTTATACAAGTTTAAGTGTTTATTTGTGCATATTCAAAGTTAAAAGGGTACATATATCGGTTGAGTCCAAGTTAAAAGATATGTTTATGTTTTATGCCTATTGTTTTTTTATGGAAGAAGTTTACTGTAAGCAATGCAAAATTTGATGTGTCACAACAACTTAAACTTGATCATTGGTTTGAGCACAATGTGCATCTACTTTATATCAAAACCAACCTTGGAAATCAAGATTTAAATATCAACAAAGACAAAAATACTAGATAATTTCTTTCTCATACCTAAGCACAATATACAAAAACCTTTTGTTAAAAATAAAATATTTATAACATCAGTAAAATATAGTAATATCATTTAAGTGCACATAGTTTTTACAATCAGAATAAATAGTTATTAAAATGATTATTAATGAAGTCAGCAATATGGCAGAAAATTCATGTACTCTAAGGGGTCGTTTGGTGTGAGGGATAATACCATATAGTCCCGGGATTAAATTATAGTACCGCTTATTTTGTTGTTTGGTTGGCAAGTTCGGGATAACTTATCCCGGGATTAATAATTAGTACCGGGATAAGTTATCCCTCTATTTGGGTGGTATAGTAATCCCGGGATAACTTATCCCGGGATAAAATAGGTAAATGACAAAAATGTCTCTTTCAACCCTTTTGTTATATCACTTTTTACATTAATGAAGGGCATTTTTGTAAACAAATAAATTGTTCTTAAAATTTATTATTTTGAATACAACAAACCAAACACTCAATAAAAAATAATCCCAACACAACTTATCCCATCATAACTAATCCCAACATAACTTATCCCAACATAACTTATCCCATCATAACTCATTTTCAAACCA
>NW_006238942.1:177398-190694 GCF_000226075.1 Solanum tuberosum | reverse complement strand
TCCACGTGGACATCATAAATATTGCATCATTATAAATAGTAATGTGTCCATGTGGACACATATTTACCTTTAAAATACACTATTAAATAGTGCATGGGGGTAAAGGTCCTCCATAAAGTTCGGTATCGTAACAACAATTTCGGCCAAAGTTGGAGTATTTTTCAAACCTTTTTCCTTACAATATATGATACAAATTTAGTATCAGTTAAGAGAAAATTATTAGCCTTCATGGATGGGGGGTATGGGCTGTAATATTTTTTTGGCTTAAGTCATCTGCGGCCCCTTAAAGTTGTCCGCATAATTCACTTAAATACCTTATGTAGGACTTGTACCTATTGAACACCTCTACCCTCTCAGATTTGAACCATTTGAGCATTTTTTTGAGAATAAGCTAAAAGTAGAAAATGTGTGAAATACACTCACGATGACATGTCAATTAGACTAATAAAATAATGACATGTGTTATTTTTGAGTCCAAAAAATTATTTAAAAATTATATTATAAAGTAAAGAAAAAAAATTATTTTTAAGTAAAAAGAAATGAAAAAAAGTTGCCCACCCCACTTCCCCTGCTATCCATGGCAGTCTAAAACTAGTCTTTCCCTCTTTAGTGTCATCTTCTTCACCACAACATTCCCTCTCCCTCAGCCTATTTTTCAATTATAACTTTCTTCTTTGTCCTGATTTAGGTAGAGAAAGATGAAAAAACACTCGTTGGGAAATGATTGATCTGATTGTCATTGTCGGGGAAAATAAAGTTATCTCGGATTTCTTAGTGTTTTATAACCGATTAATTTTTTTGGTTGAAGAACATCTTTACATTCTGCCAATTAATATACATCAATTTATAGTAAAAACAACATATTCAGGACAAACAAAAAACTTTATTAAAAATTTGAGCAAAGCAAATAATAACTAGAAAAATCCTCCAATAAAATTTACATAACTGGACATTAATTTAACACGAAATCACTACATTAACAGCAAAGAGACAAACTTCAAACTTAAAGTCCTCTACAATTAATATGATAAAAATGACGGTAATAATAGTGAAATGGCAGTGGCAATTAGTGATGGTGCTGCCAATTCTAATATGAATGGCAACAGAGCTAAAAGAAAAAAGCAGCAATGCAAGTAATCTGAAGTAACCGGTGAAAAAGAGGAAGAAGAAGGGTGTGTAGCGACGACAACATCGATGAACTAGTGGTGCGGTGGAGGAAGGGATGACAAAGAAGATGAAGAACATGAAGAAGAAATAATATGTTTTCCCACAAAAAATGCCTAATCTAATACCTTTTCACGCACTTATACAGCGTGAATCACAAACAATGTGACACCTGGCAAAAAATGTTAAAATGGCTTAAATTCGGAAGGGTACGTGTGTTCAATATGTACAAGTCTTAGTTGAGGTGTCTAAATGAATTATGCAGAGGCTACAAATGACTTAAGCCAAGAAAATATAAAAGTTAAGTAAGTTGGAATGTATTTTTTAAATAAACAACTTATTTTTATAAATTAGGCAATGCATATTATTTTGAATACAACAATTTAAATAATTACTAAAAAATAATCCAGCATAACTTATTATTTATTATTGAGGAACTTTCACATATAGCCACTCAAAAATAGCCTAATTACTCTCCATAGCTATAATTTGATAATTACAATTCGTTGCTACATGTCATAGGGAGGAGAGAGGCGAGTGAGACTGGGAGAGAGAGGAGAGAGACGAGTGAGACTGGGAGAGAGAGGAGAGAGACGAGTGAGACTGGGAGAGAGAGGAGAGAGACGAGTGAGACTGGGAGAGAGAGGAGAGAGACGAGTGAGACTGGGAGAGAGAGGAGAGAGACGAGTGAGACTGGGAGAGAGAGGAGAGAGACGAGTGAGACTGGGAGAGAGAGGAGAGAGACGAGTGAGACTGGGAGAGAGAGGAGAGAGACGAGTGAGACTGGGAGAGAGAGGAGAGAGACGAGTGAGACTGGGAGAGAGAGGAGAGAGGCTAGCTAGAGAGGGCAAAGAGTGGGAGAGAGGTGAATTGTATATGTATATCGGTTAGAGAATTATATATTATACATATGTATTTGTATATATGGCAAGCGAGATTGGGAGAGGGGGAGAGAGGCGAGCGAGATTGGGAGAGGGGGAGAGAGGCGAGCGAGATTGGGAGAGGGAGGAGAGAGGTGAGCGAGAGAGTGGGAGAGAGATGAATTGTATATGTATATCGGTTAGATAATTGTATATTATACATGTGTATTTGTATATTCTGGCAAATTATACATCTACAAACGTAGCTAATTATACAAATTCCAAGTCAGCCCACATAATTAATGTATAATGTTAGTCGCAAGTGGTAATTATAGCAAACTATAGTTATGATAAGTAATTAAGTGATATAAGTTGGCTTAACCACATAATTTTCTCTTTAAATATAACATGTAACTACGAATTGTAATAATCAAACTATAACTATAAAGAGTAAATACACTATTTTAAATGACTATATGTGAAAGTTCTTCTTTTAATAAATATACGTCAAGTTAAAATATTGTGAATTTAATTTTGAAAGTAAAGTTGGAGTGGGAAAAGGATTGTCAAAAACTTTATAAATATGGTAATTACGTATAAGAAACCAAAAGTTTAGTTTTGGGGTTTTGTCAATTCGTGGTCATGTCTCCACCGCCATCGCTGCTGCCATCTCCACCTCCACAGCTGCTGCTCCTGCAAGATGAGAGCAGAAACGAATCGGATTTGGAAAATGTAGATGAATCGGATGAAGATGTAGAAGAATCGGGAGAAGAATGGGTGGATGAGGAAGATAGTGACTCTGTATGTTCTGAGCCACTATCTCCTCGGTCGGATGACAGCTATGACAACCCGAGTATAGAAGAATTAATTGAAGAATTGTATACCCCTATCCTTCCTGGTGAGGAAAAAAAGGATAGAGAGTTTTGGAAGAGGTACTTCCAACAGGTCCGTGAGAGTGAGGTATCATCTTTTATCTCCATCGCTAACTTCTGTTTGTTGCTATTCCCTGTTTTTCACTGATTGTTCACTTTCCTCCTTATCTTCAACCTTCCATTACACTAGATTCTCAATTCACAAATATGTACAAAAATAATATATGCAAATATTGGACTATTACATTCTTCACAAGTTAAGTTCAAGCGGTAGAAACAGTAGATTCTTTGTGGTCTGGTCTTTCTCCAAATTACCTCCTGCATATATTCTTATTTCTAACATGACATTTCATGCTTCAATATCCGGTCTCACCTCTCCATTAGGTAAAATAGTATCTTATTCAACTGGCTAACTCTATAATTTGTTATGTCTTAGCTGGATTTTCAATGAAACTTGGCTGCTGGCAAGACTATGATAGTTAAAGGAACTCAAAAGGGGTTTAGGAAAGATAGTGAGGAAAGACATTAATGGATATATAGAAAAACATTAATTGATACCCTACCTAACTTAAGGACTTCAAGAAAAGAGTTTATAATATGCCTGCTCATGTTTTCTAGCATAACTTCGTCGTGCTTTTTTGGAAGTTGTCATATGGATGCCAAAAGCGTGACGTTTAAATGCTCAACTTTTCTGCTTCAATTGTTTTCGGCTTTCAACTGTTACCATCTTTAGGCCCTAATAGAAGAAAAAGGGGAGCTGGCCAAAAGTTTGAGAAAAAATTGGAGCATTCCGCACATCAGATTGTTTTTCCAGCTTTATATTTATATATACATGTGGCTTTCTTTTCTCTTTTTATTGTATAATTTTGGTCTAATATATATATGTGACTTGTACTTTGATGGGGATTTGACATTAGAGATTATCCTGGTTTCTGTCGATTGGCTACCGTACACCCCAACTTTTTAAAAGGTCCTGCTAATTTTGAAATGTTGAAGGGCTATGCTGGAGAGGCACTTGGGCAGTACAATGAGAAAAATGTATGCTCTAGTCACACTTCCCATTGTCTTTCTAGTTGTTCTTTTTCCTTGTTTTCTCTAGAAAGCTGAGAAAGTTTCTGTGGATTCATTTTAGGACACTAAATATGAGGTCAAGGATATTCTCAAGGTTAATGGATCTGGCTGTAAAGACATCAATTTCTTTATTACCTTTACGGTTACAAATGGCGAGAAGGAATATTTTCAAGCTAAGGTGGTGCGGCATCTAGATCAATCTTTGGATTTCCCGATCGTTAGGCCAAGGGTAATGAGATCGGCTATGCATTCCTTTTTACTTTTCTTCAAGTTTCATAACTTTAAAGAATTAATGACTAAATTTCAGCATCTGCAAGTTATTAACTCTCTTGTGCTTTTATGTAGGTGAAGGAAGGTCGGGACATAGAGTAATATGTGAGGTGTGTGCATCATTTTGGCTGGGGTCAAGCTTTAGCTTTGCTGTTGTCAATGTTGTTAGTAATTGAAAGTGGATTATCTTAAGTCTATAGTGTAAATGTAAAAGGGAGGAAAAGCAACTGTTAGAATTTATGGAATATTGTTGGTTTAAGCTTAAGACAATATAATTGTGATGTTTTATTATTCTATATCTTATTGTTTTGGTTGAAGCTCAAGGAAATAGTATTTGTATTCCTTGTATTGGTCGTCTCTTTTTTATATTATTACAGAGTAGAGATATGTTGTCTGGACTTGCCACTAAAGTTGGATCCTCCAGAATTGGTTCTGTTCTTGAGATCCTATCAGATGCTTTGGAGAGTCTGAACAACATAGAAGTAGAGTAGCATGAATAAGTTATTTGATGGTTGTATTTGTTATCTAGTCTGAAATATATACTTCATCTATTCCCAGAAATATAAGGTCTTTGTGGAAGAATGAATTTAACCAAGTTAGACTGTGGCAAATTCTTTCACTACTTGGTAAGAATTATAGAAGGTGAGTTGTTTGGTCGGGTGTATAAGAATAGTAAGGGCTTGTTTGGAAAGCCACCCTGGTAATTGGATTTTGCTTTGGCGTAATTACATTGTATTCTCCAATTCACACGAAGAGGATATGTGCGCAGTGTGAATTTCAAATGGAAGCTCAAACAGACAGTAGCAGTTAAGAAGAAGCAATTTTCTTGTATCCAAAGGTAAAATGGCGAAACCCAAAGCCCTTTTCCATTCAATTTACTACTCATACATTTTTCTTTATTGATTGAAATGTGATAACAATTCGATTGATTTGTCATTTGTTGTGTGTTTTCTTGTTCGGATCGGATAGATATTTCACAAATCACCATACTAATGTGAAATTTTTGGGGGTTTTCTCTCAATGTGAATACAATAATTGCTGATTTTGAGATTTCGTTATATTTGTAAGCTAGGTTAGGTTGGATCATAGATTGGGATAGAAGAAAGACCAAGATGTTAATATTCCCATTTTGATTAATCCAGATAATTTGATTTTTCTTCTTCTGTGATTATTTTATTTTTTTCGAGTGTTGCTATGCTTCTTGAGGTTGTAATGGCATTAGTTGAAGGAAACATGAAAACAGTTGGCTTAAGAAAATTTGGTTTGATTGGAAAAGTTTCATTCTTTTGTTAAGATTCAATGCAGGCTAGTAGCACAGTAGCAAAATCACATTGTTATAGTTATTTGGGGAATACAGAGTATTAGTAAGATTACTATATATCAGAAATTCTCGAAAATAGCATCTATTTATTTGCGAGGTAGGGGTAAGGTCTATGTCCACTCTAGCCGATCTAGACACCACTTGTGGGATTATACTGGGTATGTTGTTGTTGTTGTACTATCAGAAATTCATGGAAAGGTGAGTTCTGATAGTCAAGTTTTTATGTTGGAACTGTTTTTTTCCCTTTCTGTTAATGAATAAATGTTGACATTATGGTATAATTCTCCCGCGAGTTGACAAATTGTTTGTCAATATGATATTTCATTTAGTATGTCGTTGTTCGACTGATGTGGTAGTCTGAGGGATGATAATTTGATTAAGTTTCGAGCTGATAGCTGTTTACAGTGAGATGGTTAATTTGCTTCACTTGCATTTGGATGATTTTCTGTGGCATCATGGAACCCTGATAGTTGTTTTTTTCTGAAGGTGTTGGTGAATTGCTTGTATTTTGGGGAAATTTACTTTCTACATCTCATGGAAGCTGTATTTGAAGAGGAGTATGCTGCCTTTGAGAATAAAGTGAAACGTAGCGTCTATATTGACAATCTTTCACCTTTGGTTAAGGAGTCTGTTATCAAAGCTGCACTTGATCAGTTCGGAAATGTCATTCAGGTCAAGTTAATCCGAACCTACCTTGAACTAAAAGGGATGGGATGAGCTGCTTTAGTTGAGATGCAGAATGCAGATGAGGCAAGAACAATCATCTCTGAGATACGAAATTCCCCTTTCATGATCTCGGGCATGCCAAGACCTGTTAGGGCACGTCCTGCTGTAGTTGAGATGCTTGATGATCGCCCAAGGAAACCTGATAGGACGATAATGTGCTACTGGTTGAAATCCAATGAACCTGATTTTGAAGTGGCCACAAAGATGAAGCGTACAGTTAGGAAACATGCAAAAGAAGCCAATTTCTTGCTCAAGGTGAATATTTGCTCATAAAATTGATTTCATGGTTATAATACATTGTTGTCCTAAATGGTTCCTTCTCTTCACGTAGCGTCAATTGGAGGAGGAAGAACAACTAGCTAAAGAGCAGTGAGAGTCCTTGAACGCAATCTACAATAAGTATGAACTCGTTCAACATGTCTTTAACAGTGGAACTGCTACGCGATTGGCAAAGCGTTATAAAATGCGTACTGATGTTCGCCAGTAATCAACATTCTCATCCATAAACTTGTAGAGATATAAAGGTTCAACTGTTAAACCAAATGACATTTTTTGCCTTTTGTAAAGTACTTCATTTCC
Organism: Solanum tuberosum; assembly: GCF_000226075.1. Lineage (NCBI taxonomy): Eukaryota > Viridiplantae > Streptophyta > Magnoliopsida > Solanales > Solanaceae > Solanum > Solanum tuberosum. The sequence goes on along the minus strand of NW_006238942.1, from coordinate 183,831 downwards.
AGGCAGTAGAAGAGGCATTTTATGTGCTATCATTCATGTGCTCTTGAATTGTAATTATTAGCCTAAAATGTTCTACTTTACAAGATGTCTTGTGACCCTGCAGTCAATTAACCTTTACTTTTTTGAGCTAGTATAGTTTTTGCTATTATTGTATTGGCATAATACATAAAACTGTCTTTTGATTTGGCCTCAATTGTGTCCTCCGATTATTGGTGTGCATAAGTAACCACTTAAATTTGTATATAATTGAACAAGTAGACACACGTCCTATGTGGCATCCTATATGACAATTTGTGGTCTTACATGTATTATGTCACGTAGGATTGTTCAATTTTATACAGAGTTAAGTGTCTATTTATGCACATTCAAAGTTGGAGGGCCCTAGGGGTGGGCATGGTATGGGATGGTATTTTAAAGTTTTGATACTGAAATTTTGGTATTCGGTTTTTAAAACATTATATCATTACCATACCAATTCAATTCGGTATGGTTTGGTATTTGAAGCTCGGTTTCGATATTTTACGGTATGATAAATCAATAACCATAGTTTGTGCAACTTCGACTAATATATACTTGTATAATAGAGTATTATGACTTTGACAATTAAAAAAATCTCAATTGTATCATACTAACACATTACACATGTAGAAATATATATTCAAAATAAAATACAAACAACTCATTTTGTTGATCAATTAAATTTCGAATACATTTCCATCAAAATAACACATTACACATGTTGAAATATATATTCAAAATAAAATACAAACAACTCCTTTTGTCAATCAATTAAATTTCGAATACATTTCCATCAAAATAGAGTAGTCAAACTTTCAACTTCTAAGCATTTAGTATATACTAATACTAGGTTGCATATTTGTTAGTATTTTAATTATATATATGTGCGTGCGTGCGTGCGTGTGTGTTATTTATGGGACTATATACTTCAGTATGGTATTCGGTAGAGTTTTTGGCTAAAATCATCCCTAAAGTATGACCTAAACTTAAAGTACATCCTTGTGTTATATAAGTGAACAAAAAACATCCTTAAACTATCCAAAAGGTTGCAAGATTCATCCTTCTGTCTATAGTTTTAAGAAATTCACACCACCAACAAAAAATGTGTCAAGTCAAATGAATATATGTACACATGGTTAATCTAGTCAAGTTAAGTGAATTTTTTAATTTTTAGAAATTAAGGGTTTAAATCATATTTAGACAAAATATATTCAAATTCTAAATATTCTTTGTAAAAATATGGCCAAATACTACTCTAACTTCAAAATTTTCGAATAAAGTAATTATTTTTTTATTTTCATAACTAAACGCCTACGTAATTTCACTAAATTTTCAGCATTTCTGTACATTGTAGAAAATGTAAACTGCACTGTATATATAGTACATACACCCTAAATATTTTATTAAAGTAAATCTCTAAATAGTTGGACATAATATTTTTAAAATGAATTTTTTTTACATAATCTTTCTAACCATCGGAACCCAGTGTATAAATATTTCAAAACTTATGTATTATTGCAAGTCAATTTACTTGAAGATGCAAAAAACATATAAACTAACAACACACAAAATTTAAATTTTGAGAATGAAAGATTCATTTCCTATTCATATCCTTATTCTTTTTAGGTAACTTTGATCTTCTCATCGTGGCCAAGACATGATCAAATTAATTTTTTTATTATTGGTTCAATCAGTTTTTTTAACAAAAATAGATTGAATGATGATTCTTGTTATTTTTTGGATAGTATAAAGATGTTTTTTGCTCACTTAGATAATATAAGGATATATATTAGATTTGAGTCATAGTTGAGAAATGATTTTAGCCAATAACTCGTATTCGATATCTCGACATATTGTTTCTAAATACCAAATACCATATCGAATACCAAAAAATAGGGGCCAAATTGGAAATTTAGCTTATTTAGGTGCAGACACTTGTCTTTTGCCGACAGCACTAGGCATACAAATGGTTAACAAATCCATATCACAAAAAATGTCATTCTTTAAATGGTAAAGTCGGTTAATAATATGATTGATACCCCTTTTGTGAAATCAAAGGATTTTCACAGGATCTTGATTCCCACTTTTTGTCTTATGTATGAACTTCTTTGCAGCTGTTGAAGCAGAAACCTGTTTTGAAAGTTTGGTGGTTGGTCAAGGACAAATCTTGGATCCCTTTTGGGTATGAACTGAGGATTTGGGGTTTTCTATATATGGATTTGGTGTGGAAAGGTGATTGCTTTTTGGGTTAAATTTATTTGATGAAGTGAGGATTTGGGGTTTTCTATAAATGGTTTTGGTGTAGAAAGGTGATTGCTTTTTTGGGTTTGCTGAATCTTGGATCATGGCGGTTCCATGGAGTACAACACTGTGGATGGCTAAGCTGGTGTGGATGGCATTGAGTGGTTGGGTAGTCTCTTGCTTGACTATTGCTGATGAGGTTGCTGCCTCTTTTCGAACTGGTGATATTGGTCCTTTTCATGTTGGTTGAGTTATATTGTACAGAAACATCATCTTCTCCTTTGTTTGTGAATTGTTGCTTGCTTCTTACAGATTTTGTAAATTTATGGATAAATATCATTTAATGTAAGTTTTGGCATCTGTTTTAGAAGAATATGGTTTTTCAGGTCACAGCGTCTTGATAGAGCTGAAGCTTCAAGTACCAATGTCTTTAGTACTTTATCTGCAAATATTTCTGTTTTGGCAGCAAAATGATTCAGTTCTTGATGATTTGTGGGCTAAATAGATTACATGATAAGAATACTACTATGTATTTCCTCTTAGATAATTCATTTGTCGCAGTTACACCTGCATCATGTATGTAAAATGCAGCCATAATTCTGCTTTGGTGGTACATTGAATGGCTATAATGCATATTGCAATTTGAGATTCTGGTGTGCGTCCCATATGGAGGAAAATGTTTTTCATGGAAAATATTGTTCTCCCTTAGGAAATTGATTATTCCGTGTTTGATTGGATGGCAAAACAAATACATGGCATAAGCTAATTGTACAAGGTGTAGGACACGTTATAAAGATAATGTTTCTGGTGATAGTTTTGGATGTTAACTGTCAATAGTGATGTCTATGTATTGATCATAACAAGTGAAATTGAATAAGTGTGGGGATATTTGTAAAAGGAAAATGACTTCCACCTATAAGTGTCGGACGTCATTTTCCTCATTTTGACAGGGCATTTTTCTGGAATACCATTGTACATTTCAGTTTTCACATCCTACTAAGTACAGCCCAGATTTGTTTGCATCTGCAATAAGGTTGACCTGTTACTAGTTGTCTAAATTAGTGATTGCAGTCTCACAGGTTCGAGCCGTGGAAACAGCCTCTTGCAGAAATGCAGGGTAAGGATGCGTACAATTGACCCTTGTGGTCTAACCCATCCTCGTACCCTGCACATAGCGGGAGCTTACTGCACCAGGCTGCCTTTTTTTGGCCTCTGATACTTGTTGGCAGCATTCTGGTTGCGCTGCGACTAGATTGCAGCCTTGAGTAACTGATTTGGCTAGGCTCATTATTGTCTACTTTGTGCTAAGAAGGTTCACCAAGTTTATTGTGGCCAAATAATGATTGTGTTAGTTTGGAACTGTGAGATGCCATTACCTTGTATCTGTTACTGATGGGAGGTGGCAGGTATCCCTTGGAAAGCTGGCCCGGACACCATAGTCATAAAAAAAAAACTGTGAGATGCCATTTTTTCAGTCTAAATCTAAATGAGCTAGTCAGATTATGTGGCTCTAGTAGGTGACAGAAGCTGCAATCAAAGAGGGATACATCCAATCTTAAACCAGTTTACCTTGTATATCACAACTTAACGATTGTATGTAGAAAAAGTCCTGAAGGTATCAGTTTATGTACATAGAAAACTCTATGATCATTGAATTAACTGCACCCACTGGTTTCATACAGGTTAGATAAAATTCAACTCAAGATCCAACAATGGTAAGCTTAAATAATGCAATAGGTAGCTCTGTGTTCAATGAATATACATGCGCACGCACAATATCCGCTCCAACGGGGAAACGGAGAATGGTATGACAGATTAATAACTAAAACTGAAAATTATTCCAAGTGATTTGAGTAAAATTGACAGTCTGGTTCTGTTGGATGCTCAAATAAACCACTCATTCTTTGCTATTTTTAGTCTCCTTCAAAAAATGTCCAGTCTTTTTTCATCCAGGGGATGCAACCTGTACACATCAACCATCCACTATGACCTTAACCAAGTTCAGTCTTTTTTCATCAAAATGAAAATAAAAGTGTATCTATCACCTCAAATCCAAAGACAGAAGGAAAACAAGACTATCATTCTAATAGAATTTCTTTCCATGAATTCGACTACACGTTATCTGCTCAGTGGGGAATTCATGATGCTATGATGGTTCTAAAATGGCGGTTAGATGTGCGTTTTATTCTGCTTGCATCTGCAGTCCTTATCATTCCATCTGGTCTTGCATTGCTTGATCTAAGATTGCAATGCATTAGGGGCACATGTTAAAGCTACATCTTTGGGAAATTTGATGATTTAGGAACCTCATTACTAATTAAGCGATCCGTGATCCTTAGGTACATGTGATTTGAGTCAACTTAAAGGCTCACCTGGCAAAATCATCATGTTGAAGGTTTCTGGCTAGAGTATGTTGAAACTATAGCAGAAACAGTTGCTATACTACTTAAAACAATTGAAGGAAAAAGCATCAGAGAGGCGAATTGAGTTATTGCATCAACAGTTAATCTAAAAAAATTGGCAACAACCTTAACATTATCTATTTTAGAATTTTCAATTGGGAAACATTGTTCAAATGTCATCAGAAAAGGAGTGCTCTAAAGAGTAATCTTGAATTCTGACTAGCTATGTTAGCCTTTGGTCATTAGTCTCCCAGCTGAGGAATGCCCCGTTTAACCAGAATCATATTGGTGTGACACTATAAGGAGCAACAACAACAACAACATACCCAGTGAAATCCCACAAAGTGGGGTCTGGGAAGGGTAGAGTGTACGCCCACTACCTCGTGGAGGAGGACCCTACTATATCGAGCAAGAAGAAAAAAATGAAAATAGGTATGTCCAGTAAGTCCATATTGATGTCTTTTCTAGTTAGCTCTCTTGCTATTTGTTGGACCAAATAATGAGTGGAAATGGTAGGTACCAGACAATCAGATACTATAGCTTTTTTCTTCTCAGGCTGGTCCTACCTGTTATGGTTACATTCTTGATTCTTCCAAGACTATCAAAATACATATCTATATATATCAATTGATGACCTGAATTCTACTAAAACTCATAATTTATAGGTGTGACAATGTTTTATACTGGACGGTGTACATAACTTAAAACTCTATCCATGTGACACATGAAGCTATTTAATTTGCGAGAGTGGACGGCACCACTTTCTGGTTAATAAATTTCTGAGTCAACCCTTTGTTCATCATCATATATTTTCCTTAGTTGAATCATACTCCTCACTTGGCTCAAAACTAAGATTAACCTATAGTCCACCTACGGGATTGATCCGATCTCCCAACCAAGATAGATAGTCTCCCATCATTAATCTGGATCTACTTTTTTCTTATTACCGGAAATTATACAGTTGCAAAAGTAAAGACAGTAGTCTTAAAATGTTGTCTCTGTTAGTTGTTTGTGATTCACAATCCTTTTATCAAAGCCTGCATGACTTTTCAAAGAGGTGTTGACTTGGAGAATGTAGATCCTACTCTTAGTATCGATGGCGGAATCTTTCTTGTTCAATATTGTTAGAATAGAAATATGTATATATTCCTACTTAGAATAGGAAGAAGAATAGGAATAGGAATCCTAGTTAGAAAAGGGTTTCAATGTATATGTATTGTCTATAAATAGGGTCTCAATGTAACAATTTAGATACACAATTCAATATTATTTTTCCCATATATTTCTCACATGGTATCAGAGCATTGGTGAGAAACTTCAAGTCACCGTGTCAAATTCCGGCGACGACGGTTGGGACTGATTTGTGTCATCTTTCGTTCTGAAGGTGTTGTGCGAAAGACAACACCATCACGAGGCTCGGGAAGCTCAGGCGACCGAACCCCAAGAATTTCCACCGGAAAACAACCCCCCACGCGCCCCCACGCGCCGATCAGAGGTGGAAGTTTTCCGGCGAGATCTGTTCACGCGCCGGCGCGTGAGTACTGTTCCGGTCATCTTTTTTCGAGTTGTTTTCTTCTGTTGGGGTCGCCCAGTATTTCCGACCAGAACCCATTCAGTTGTCTCTAGATCCGATCACCGGAATTAGGGTTCCGGTGATTTTCAGGCAGTTTCCGGCAAGTTCCCGGCGAAATCACAAATTTTAGGCCACTGTGGGTAGATTCCTGCAGTTTCCAGCGAGTTTCTTACTCTTTTCAAGTCAAATTTCGAAAAAA
>NW_006238942.1:139466-173692 GCF_000226075.1 Solanum tuberosum | reverse complement strand
TATTGTTACGAAATTTGTGAAGTCAAATGATCAACTTGCAGATATCTTCACCAAGTCCCTCACAAGTCTTCGTATTAATTACATCTGTAACAAGCTAGGTACATATGATTTGTATGCACCAGCTTGAGGGGGAGTGTTAGAATAGAAATATGTATATATTCCTACTTAGAATAGGAAGAAGAATAGGAATAGGAATCCTAGTTAGAAAAGGGTTTCAATGTATATGTATTGTCTATAAATAGGGTCTCAATGTAACAATTTAGATACACAATTCAATATTATTTTTCCCATATATTTCTCACAAATATCATTGAACGAGTTTTGGCTAAAGTTTCTTCAATTGCTGTATATGAGATCACTCTAGCTTGGAATGTTAAGATAGAGCTAAGGAAACTCCAAAGTACTCTATCCACCATCAAAGCTGTACTTCTAGATGCAAACGAGCAACAGGCAAAGAACCATGAAGTGAGAGATTGGCTGGAAAAGCTCAGAGATGTTGTTTATGATGTCGATGATTTGATGGATGATTTATCAACACAACTGTTGCTGCAAATGCATTTCCAGAAAAGCTTTAGGAAGAAGGTAAGAAAATTCTTTTCAAGTTCAAATCCAATTATATATCGATTCAAGATTGGCAGAAAGGTAAAAGAAATCAGGGAGCTACTGAATGAGATTGCAGATGATAGGAGAAATTTCCACTTCACGGAACATACGTATGTAATTCCAGCTGAGAATACGAGTAGAGAACAAACACACTCCTTTGTGAGGGCATCAGATATCATTGGTAGAGATGATGATCAAGAAAACATTGTAAAACAGCTGATAGATTCTCATGATGAGGAAAATATTTCTGTGATTCCTATTGTTGGACTTGGAGGGCTTGGAAAAACCACACTTGTTAAGTTGGTTTATAACAATAATAGGGTTGTTCAGAATTTTGACCTTAGAATGTGGGTTAGTATTTCAGAAGATTTTAGTCTGAGCAAGGTAATTGAGAAAATTCTGAGGTCTGCAACGGGAGAGAGTTTTGACCACCTAGATATGGACCAATTACAAGGTTGTTTGGGAGAGGTTTTGCAACAGAAAAGGTATTTACTTGTGCTGGATGATGTGTGGAATGAAGATCAACACAAGTGGACAGATCTGAGGGAGTTGCTGATGAATTGTTCCAGAGGTAGTAAAATTGTTGTCACTACACGTAGTAAGATGGCTGCTTTGATTACTGGAACAGTTCCGCCTTATTATTTGGAAGGCCTTGCTGATGATGACTGCTTATCTTTATTTTTGAAATGTGCATTTGGAGGGCAGGACAATTTGTTTCCTAATCTAGTAGAAATAGGAAAAGAAATTGTGAAAAAGTGTGGAGGAGTGCCTTTGGCTGTGAAAACCTTGGGAAGGTTATTGTACATGAAAACAGACGAGAATGAATGGTTGCAAATAAGAGATAATGAGATATGGGAAATCGAACAGAATAAATCTGACATTTTACCAATATTGAGATTGAGCTATGAACAGATGCCATCACATCTAAGACAGTGCTTTGCCTATTGCTCCATGTTATCCAAAGGTCAAGAAATTCCGAGGGAGGATTTTATCAATCGGTGGATTGCTCAAGGATTTATACAGAGTTCAAACAGAAACAGGAAGCTGGAAGATATAGGTAATCAGTACTTTGATGAGTTGCTATCAAGGTTTTGCTTCCTAGATGTGGTACAAGCTTTTGATGGAGAAATATTGGCTTGTAAGATACACAATCTTGTGCATGATCTTGCACAGTCAGTAGCAGGTGCAGAATGCTTAAATGTGAAACCCAATGCTTTCGTGGTTTCTGAAAGAGTTCGCCACTTATTCTTCCATGCAGAAGATATGTCTAGGAAACACTTCCCCAGATTTTTGCTTCCTTTGCAAAAGTTGAGGTCTTTCTCTTATTCTTTTAACATTGGACCTGTAAACAAGTTCTTTGTCAAGACAATGTTGTCAAATTTCAAATGCCTTCGGATGTTAGTCTTGAACAATCTAGATCTTGAGGAGTTGCCAACTTCGATAGGTCACTTGAAGGAATTAAGATACCTTAACCTTAGCAACAGTGGTAATATCAAGTTTCTTCCAAGGTCTATGAGCAAATTAGTAAATCTGCACACCCTAAACCTCATTAACTGTGAACAGCTTAAGGAGTTGCCAAGAGACTTTAGAAAGTTAATCAGCCTAAAGACCTTGTATTTGACTACACATCAGATATCAGAAGGGATCAAGAATCAACATTCTTTCACTTCTCTTCAATTTTTGCTTCTTTTCAAATGTTGTTTCCCAAAATTGCAGCCAGAACTGGTGCAGCATTTTACTGCACTTCGGGTTTTGCGTATCTATGAATGCCCAAGTTTATGTTCTCTTCCAAGCAGTATTAGATATCTGACTTCACTTGAAAAGCTATGGATCTGGAACTGTGAAGAACTTGATTTGATAGATGGAGAAGGAATGTCAGGCCTAACAAGTCTTCAATCCTTGCTTCTAATGGGGCTTCCTAAGTTGGTGACTCTACCATTGGAACTTAAAGATACTGCTCCTACAACATTAAAGTACTTCAGAATCGCCGATTGTCCCAACCTGATGGAGCTTCCAGAGTGGCTGCCCAATTGCTCCTCACTTCAGAGACTGTATATAGAGGACTGTCCTGTTTTGGCATCGATACCTCAAGGAATCTACAGCCACAATGCCAATCTCCATATAATCGACTGTCCATTGCTAGGTGGATGATGGTTATAACACAGGTGCAAGATTTATCCAACATTAATAAAAGCATGATAAATTCAAGAATCTTTGTTCATTCCCTTGCTTATATATTGCAAACAATTGAATAACATGTCACATTTTTTTACTCTTTCTTCTCTTCTTTTGGTAATACTAACTAGAGATAGCTGCATTAGTTTGTTCTCCTTTGCTCACTTGTTGCTGTTCTTATGAGTTAGCTTGGACAAAAGCTGAAAGAAAGAGAACTTAAAAAATTACAAAAACTAAAAAAGCATAAAAGAATCTGAGATTGATGAATCCAAATTATAGTAATTAGTGTAAAGCAGTAACAGCACCACCATACATATGCAGCTATAAATGAGTAGAATAGAGGATTTTAATTACAAGAATAATTAGATTGTAACTATTGTAAAATATAAAGTAGTGCAAGTGCTATAGGATAAAACAAGAAAGCTACAATACAAGTCCAAAGTGGATAAGTGGTACGGGTGAATGCAAAAGAGCCATTTACAGCACATATCACCATAGATACCAACACTTCAGGTGAGTACTCCCATCTCAAGTCTTTGGCATATAATACAGTTAACACAGTTGACATCCCCATAATGTTGTTCATGATCACCCCCACATAGATCTGCTTGTAAAACAAATTGAAGAACAGAGTTGTCAAGAGTCTTAAGACAAAATTACAAAGAAAGAACGTAAGTACTTTCGCGAGAAAAGATATGCAGACCTCGGAAAATGTCAAAGAAGAAGTTGTGCAACTCTGCTGATTTGCTGAGGATAGTAAAGTTATTGCTGTTATTGCAGTTCTTGCATTGATAGCCAAAGGTACTATGACAAATGATAGGAAGAAAGAAGGCACGCCAATTGCACTCGCCAGTTGTATAATGTTATCCATGATTGGATCTGCACACAGTGTCAATATAGCAATGCCCAAAATCACTTGCAACACAGACTTGCAGATGTCCCATTTTAACACCAAAGAGTGGTTGAAACATCTATGGTTTCCTCTTTCTGCTTCATCCAAGAACTTTTCAACTTCTCCCCACATCACCTGTAGAAAATAAATTCCAACAAACCATCCATACCTGTCAAAATAACTAGTACAACGATGGGCAACAGTTCTGCTAATAGGGTTGGCAGAACTCAATAGCTTAATTTATCCAGAACCAGTAAGTTGTTTTTTTCTTTTCTGTAATTCAGAACCCATAAACTCAAAATCTAAACTCTGCCTCTACTAGTACATATATTACATACCATAAAGGAGTATTTAGCTAGAATATATTTTACCTTATCATGATGTTCTTTGGTAGTTTGTTTGGCATTACGAAGCCAATATGTCACACCACGGAGAAACTCATTTTCATCGATCATGTGATCATCATTTTGATCAAAGTCCTTCATGATTTCCTTTACAGAGGTTTTGTGATTCAGGCGTGCCTGTCTGAATTTGACATTTTCCGTTAGCTTCTCCAGTTCTGACGGTATTAAATAACTGTTATGATCATCATCTAACTTATGGAAGAGCCTGTAACACAATCAGATGATAAAGATTAGTGAGATATTGATCCTTAGGAACCTGTGAAAAACTCTCATTTGGGACAGACTTCAGCTGAGATGTACAGATCAAGATTCTGAGTTCTTTGAAAATATGGTTCAAAACTTGAGAGAATGAATATTGTATACCTTTTAATGGATTCGATGTTGGGGCTACCATCATCATTTCGAAGGCCTTCGGATTCAATTGTTTGGTTCTGAATTTGCTTCAAAGCTCGTGGTATGAGCTCCTCAATCTTAACTATATCTTTTTTTTGTCCCTCTGTGTATGCCTTAACTACCTGCATATATATGCAGTTGCAAAGTAAATCATTTTACTTGCTCAAACTAATCATGATCATATTCCAGCTTCTTTCTATCAACATTCTTCTAATTTGGCCAAGTAAAGGTGATCTTTTAGGTTACAAAACCAGCCCCTAGAGTCTATATTAGTGACAAAGAGCAAAAGGAGGAGAAAATTTGCCTCATCAAGAAATTTCTTCGAGGTGGAATCGTCCTTAGCTTCCTGTATCAACTTCTTGGATCCCTCAATGAACTCTTCTTCATTTATCCTTCCATCTCTGTTTTGATCGAATATTCTTGACAGTGTTGACAGGGCAAAGTCACTGTCCACTTTAACCTTTCCAGATTCAAGCTGTTTTACCAGTTCTTCTAGTTCAGTGACTGTTATTGAATGGCTCCTATCTCTGTCTGTTTTGGCAAATAATCTGCAAAATGTAATTATCTTGACTTCCTTGCTTAACTTGGCATCAAAATGCTTCTACTTTAAATGAATCATAGTAGTATTAACTTGTAAGTCTTCATTGTATATGCAGATCACTTAAGAGTAAGAGTGGATAATTTAACACATTATAAGGATGTCGAAAAATCTTACTACCTTTTAAGCGCGTTAATGTCAGGATGACCCCCTTTAAAGAGATTTCCTCTTGCTTGCCTTTGGATATGCTGCACAAATACTTGCACCAGATTTTGGTGTTTTATGTACTCTAAACTCTTTTGTTGAATCAATGGATTCCACATCTACACATATCAGAAACACAAACTTTAACATGACAGAAATGTAACATCAAAGCTAGTAGGTGAATCAAGATGTTTGTTGATCACCTGGTAAGTGAAATATGACAGCAAAAATGTGACTGATACAATAAGAGCAACAAGAATGGTGATGCGCTTTCCTACAGATGAACTTATGATATCGCTGAATAGCATTATTGTGAATGGTGCAAGTGAGAGAAACATGATTCCAGCTATATAACCAGTAAGATTGTTTGTTACGACTCCTCTACCTGTAAGTACCAAAAAAAAAGTTGTGATTCTCAAATCTTTGTTTTTCCTAAGTTCAAGGTAAATGAACATACCCTTCAAGTCCTCCAACTTCAAAGTAGAAGTGGAGGATTCTGCACTATTTGAATTTGTTGAGGTATTTTGTCTGCCAAGTATAACACATATGCCCCAGAGTACAGTAAGATTCAAGACACTAGAACCAACATTGGAACCAAGTGCAGAAGATACTGATACTTGAGCTTTCTCTCTAGTAACCAATAGTCCAGATGCTGCAAAAACCAAAGGCTAGTTAGAATTTTCATACAAAGGATTGTTTGATGACAGTATATGAATAAGAGCTTATGTTCTCTGCATTGACAGCATTATTATGTTAGTTGAGCAACTCTGTCTTACTTTAAACTTTTGGTCTAATTTTATCCGAGACGTTAGGTTAAATTCTCATTTTCACTTTTCACCGCTAATGGAGCTCTAATCTAAGCGTAATATATAACCATAGTAAAAAGATTGAGGGATAGAAATTAGGCACGTGAAGTCTAACCATTTCATGTTAGAATAATGTTAGAGGTAAGGCTAAATACGAAATGATTTACTAATGATAAGGGTATGCAAGGACTAACTGAGGAGATATTGAGCAAAAGAACAAAAATAGGATAATAATATATAACATAAATTGTATGAATAAATGGTTAAGCAAAAAAAAAAAAACTAGGTGATTTTTTGTCATATGTCCGAGTTTTGATGGACCTGGTACCCTGTGGCCCGGACACCAAGATTATTAAAAAGGTAATTGAGTATTAGATGAGTACTACCAAAGGCCATAACAATTCTTGGCCAAGTTATAAGTGTGGGAAAGATACTTGCACCAAAAATACCAGTGTCAAGGATACTAAAGAGCCTGTTGCTTCCAATGGCCAATACTTTCTCACCAAGAATCAACAAGTACTGAAATGTGACAATCATGAATAAGTACCCTCCAATATTCTCTGCACATGGAAAAAAACCATATATATGATTACATTGATCCCCTGAAGGAAGTTCCTTCAAGTTGCCTAGACTTAGATAATTTGACTGATTCTTGAGTTTGTGTTCAACTCCATCTGAGATCCTTTCACTACTAATTTCTGAACCTTCATGTTCAAGAATTCGACCTTCGACAATGGGGAAAACCAAGATCAAGATTGTCACAAAGAAGAAAGAAAATGTAGCAGCCATTCTTGAGGGGAAAAAAAGAAGAAGAATTGTACAAGTTTAAACCTTTTAAAGTTGACTAGAGAAATCAAGTTGCACAATAACACCTCATGCTCACAAAATGTTTTCCAATTTTCTTATTTTTTATTGCTTAAATGTTTTTCAAATCAACTTATTTTCCTCAAATTTAAGGAAAATGACTTACTTCAAAACAAAAACAAAAAAAAAAATATTTTTCAACCTCATAACTCAACTTTTCACCCTAACTCAAGTTTTGAGTATCAATTTCCAAGACTAATTCGAGATTGAACTCCTAATTCTCGATTCGGGACCCGACTTTCGACCTCGACTAGAGACACAACTCCCGATTCCCGAATCAAATCGGATCTTGTTTTGAGTGTTGGGTCCCGACTCAGGATTTGAAGTTAGATCCCAGATTTGGTCTCGAGTCAAGTGTGAGGTTGGGTTTTCGAGTCGGATGTTGGAGTCGAGTTTTGAATCAAGAGTGAAGGTCGGGTTCTAAGTTAGATGTCAGGTTTGGATCCCGAATAAATCGCGGGGTCGAGGCCGGGTGTTCGGGTCAGATCCAATTCAGAAGTCGAGTCGCAAATTGGATGTCGAGGTCAAGTCTCGGTTTGGAAGTCAAGTTCCAGATCGAGAGATAGGGTCGCGTCCCAGGTTGGATGTCAGGGTTGAATCTCGATTCAAAGACAAATTTTGAATCGAGAGTCGTGGTCGGGGTTGGGTCCCACATTGGTTGTCGATATCGAGTCCCGAATTGAAAGTCAAGGTCGGATCCTACGTCAGGAATTAGGGTCGGGTCCCACATTGGGTGTCAGATCGAGTCCCGAGTCGGATATTAGGTGGAGTCCCAATTCAGATATTTTCTACTCTCTAGCAAAAGATAAAATATATTTTCTAGAAAATATTTTTTATTCATCAATCAAACACTAGAAAACATTTTTCACTCACAAAACAAACCTGAGAAAATAAGTTAGAAACCAACTTATTTTTCAAGAAAACATTTTACTTTGTACCAAATATTAGGACCTATGGACAAAGAAGTACAATTTAATATACAAAAGCTAGCAGCCAAAAGGGATGTGACAGATGAATAATTCATTCAACCTTAACAAGAAATCTCGGTTACGAGCCATATCAATTTTTTGTCTGAAGGCTTTCCCCTTTGCTAAGTCACTATAAACACCCAACCCCATTGATTCGACATATATGAAAATCGAATTGATCCATTCATTCACAGAATTATTTACTTAGATGTACTTTACGATATATGTATCCAATTTAATTGGAATATTGTGTTACCCGGCTGATTATACAAGGTTTATATTTTGTTTATATACAGACTAATTAATTGTAAGACTTTGATGAAAACATATTTAAGTAGGAAAAGTAAACAGGAAACTTATTATGATTTGAATTTTGAATAATATTGATATTGATCCTTGAATAATTCTTTATTACAAAAAGGAAATAATAAAATAGGCACAATTGGCAACTTGCAAATGTGGCTACAATTGCTAACATGGCTAGGTGATAGTTGCCCATTGAATATTCACTTATTTGAAAATAATGCAACATGCCAATATATATCTTGAATAGACAAGAATATAGACAAATGGAATTTTATATAACCTAGATTTAAACTAATCTTATTATATTTGTAGTGTGATAAATAAATAAATATTTGGAACCTGTCCCAATTGGGTTTTGGAAAATGTCACATAACACTTTTTGGTTTGACCTTTTTTTTAATATAATAATTTCATTTCCTAGATGTCCATATATTCTCAAATAAATTGTGGTCCCTCTTTTTTCAAGTTATATGATATTAACATGATATAGAGGTTCAAAAATAAATGAAGTTTGAATCTTGTGATCTTAATTAAAAATTGAGAAAAAGGATAAGTATACTCTCGAACTATCGTAAATAGTATGTAGATATCCTTCGTCATACTTTTGAGACATTGGTGCCTCTGCCGTCCAAAAACTAGAGCATATATACCCTTTATACTAACAGACATACACGTGTCATAATCTTATCTACCAATCCGACATTTATTAAATATCAGATCAATGGATAAGATTGAGCCATGTGTCCCTATTTAGTCTTCTGTTAGAGTGAAGGGCATATATGTCTTAGTTCTTGGACGGCAGGGGCACCAATGTCCCAAAAGTATGACGGAGGATATCTGCATACCATTTACAATAGTTCGAGGGGTATATTTGT
Source organism: Solanum tuberosum (assembly GCF_000226075.1). NCBI lineage: Eukaryota > Viridiplantae > Streptophyta > Magnoliopsida > Solanales > Solanaceae > Solanum > Solanum tuberosum. The sequence goes on along the minus strand of NW_006238942.1, from coordinate 164,664 downwards.
CCTTTTTCCCTTAAAAATATGTATATCAAATTGTAAAGGGAAAAGGGACAAATATACCCCCGAATTTTCGAAAATGGTATGTCAATACCTTTCGTCATATTTTTCGTCCATCAGAGCCCCTGCCGTCCAATAATCAGTGCACATTTGCCCCTCCCACTAACGGAAGAATAATTAGTGACACGTGGCGTAATCCTACGGCTCAACTCGATTTGACCAATTAATAAATCCAAAATTTAAATACCCGCCCAATGACACGTTTAACCCACCCAATACCCCCATTACCCACACAAATACTAACTTATTACTCATATAAATTACTCATATTCGCCACAGAATTCCATGAAAAATTTCATGTAAACCTACTGTTACTTGCATAAAAATGGGTTAAACCGGATTGAGCCGTAGGATTGCGCCACATATCACTAATTATTCTTCCGTTAGTGGGAGGGGCAAATGTGCACTGATTATTGAATGACAGGGGCTCTGATGGACGAAAAGTATGACGGAGGATACTGACATACCATTTTCGAAAGTTTGGGGGTATATTTGTCCATTTTCCCAATTATAAAATAAAATGTATATCAAATTATTTGATTTTAAATGTGTGATCATATGAAAAGTTAGAATTAAAAATTTCTAAAAGAATATTCATTTTCAAACAAATTATAAAGAAAAATAATACAAACAAATAGAACTAGACAGAGCATCAAATCTCAATCATATGAAGAAATAACAATGAATTCCCTTTATAATTTATACTAGTCTATATTAGGAAAATCTATTATTTCATTCTTTTTTTTCTTTAATTGTTATGTACTAAATTTTGTATTTAAATTGGGTTGGTAAGACTCGCCTTCCTCATTTTACTCTGTGTTAAAAAGAATAGCTCGGTGCCCTAAATTTCAATGAGTGCGAGTTGGCAGAAGGGACGCGGCTTTCTAGTCACATGACGATATCATTGTGTCAAGATTTTCTTTCATTCTTCGGATTTAATTTGATCCTTTCATGATCAAATTTCAATTTATCGAAAGCCTTTAGTGACGTCCTTATGAGAACATCAAATTTTATTTGGATGTATAAACGGTATTTCTTTATCCTTCATGATATAAACTACAATTTTTATTCATATTACAAGAAATTGTAGAAAAGAGTATATTATATTTTTACTAATTGTTTGTTATCTCTAATAAATATGATTGAATCTTGTACTCTAGATAGATAAACCTATTAGCTTATAAAGAAATAACTTCATGAAAAAATCAAGAAGAGTGAGAATATTGAGAAGTAAATCTACGAAGAAGTAGTTAATTTTCTAGTTCTGAAATAAACAATCTTGATTTTAATCGTCAATTTTCAAAACACAGTTGTATAGATAAATTTATGGAATTACCTATATGATAATTAATGATAAGTAATTTTAAGCGTTATTAGTTGCCTATGAAACTGCAGACTCAATAGAGATATTTAGATAAATTTGAAAGTACCAATGAAAATCCTGATTGTTATTCTCTCTGAGACGAAAGACGATAGGTCTCTACCTCGCAAATCTCAAACCTTACTTCTGATTTTTAAAAGAGGTTCATCATTTCTATCTTCTAAAGATTACATTTGTGAAATTTTCTGGTAGCAAATCTCTATTTTGCAAATCTTTTAGTTGATTTATTACAATATTAAATAATTTATTCTACTTTATTTATATAAAATATTTCGTATTTACTTTCAATTACAAAAACAGATCTAAATCATCAATATTGTAGTAATTATTATCTTAGAAGACATTCAAACTTAAAATAATAGATATTTTTTCAAATTTAATCATTTGATAATCTAACTCGTTCGATCGAAAAATGTCAATCAATATATCTCAAAGAATTAAAGATAATCTTACAAATTCATTATTAAAACATGAATTTATTCAAATTTAAGTGAATCAGACAAATTATAAAATTTCCATTAATAGTAATTATTTACATTCAACTTTGTATTTTTTTTTTTTTGTATATTAAGGGGCTAGAAGCAGCCGCCGGAGTATTTTGGGCGTTCATTCTGCTATTTGCTTACTACGGTGCTTCTCAGTTCTCACAATTAACATTTACATCGCCTTCATCAGATCTGATTCTATGTATGTATCTCTCTGTTCTACTCGCTGCTTTTCGGTTGTGTTGTGTTTCTTCGTTTAATCGAATTTACTTCTTTTCTGTGCTTTCGATGTATATATATGTCATACGTGTTCGTTTTTGAACTGAATTTGGGGCTTTTTGGTTCTTTCGACTTTTTGGGATTTGTAATTATGAAGACCTTTTTTTAGGGTTGAACTGGTCTTACTATAATGCAAAGTGATAATTTTGTATTTTGGTGTTGCCCCTTTTGTTTGATTAATGGAATTTCGTGTTACTTATAATGGATACTGGAAAGATTTGGAGTTAATGTTTCAATTGGGTTTGTTTGATTGCTCTGACATTAGCTAAAAGGAACCCTCAAGTAACATATGAATAGTTGTTTGCTCTGCACTTGTCCTAGAAAGACTAAAAATTACTTTTTTTTTTGTTGATATTCATTGAGTTCCTTCAACTTTGGCTTACAAACACTAATCTATTGTTTTATGTTTTGTTAGAAGGAAGTGCAGCTCCTTTGTTGTGCAAGGAAATGCTTCGTGCCTTTGATACACGTCGTTTACTCTAAGATCCATATTGCAGAGAAGTGCACGTGTTTACTTCATCGGGCGTCTAAAGTATCTAGTGATGTGGACAAATGTGTTCAAGATCGTATGTTTCTTGCCTTCATATCGTTCTATGTTTCATTACACCTGCCTTTGTTGTGATATTAGAATTTTTGTGAGGGTTAAGTTGAAAGTTTTTATGGTTGATTTACCATTTTGCTTGCTAAATTCTACAAGTTTGAAAACCCTAGTAATGAAATCGTGTTCATCTTATTAACCCATTTCTATGGAATTCACATAGCTAACTTAACATGCATTTTCTTATTTCCTTTCCTACTAGACTGTTATTTTTCTTTGGGTAGAATGAACTACTCCTCCCAATATTAAAAAGAAAAAATAAAAAAGAAAAAAGAAAAGAAGAGAGAGAACAAGAAGCCCTCAGTTGCCTCCCTGACCTCTTCTTTCTCTAACACTTCTCCCCGACTCACAACATGTACAAAGTTTCTTCTTCAGTTATCAATTGCTAGATGATAAAAGAACTTCATATTGCAGTCTCTTTCTCTTTACCATCGCACTCTCGTTTGCTTTCAGCTGATTTATTGAAAAACTTACTGCGTCCATGACTTCCATTTTCAGCCTTTGTTTCTGATTTTCTCCTCCAGTAAAATCCTTCCCCTCCTTCCTCCATTCTGAGTTCCAGAACTTGTCCTATTCCATTTTCTAATACAGTTTAAAGATTTTTAATTTCTTTGACTGACGGCCCAAAAAGACAGGAAACTCTCAACTCTCTTTTGTGGGAAATTTGACTATATATACACGTACCATGCACACCTAAGTTTTCATTGAGCTACCTGTTAATGCATCTTTTTTTTTATTGCTTCTTTCTTGTGTGTTAGATATGTGATTGTGTTATGCTGCCTATTGGTGCCTGGCTCCATCTTTTTTACTCTGTATCGCTATTGGAACTTTATAATGGCTCCTGCCATTCATTTGGACTCTATGTAAAAGAATTAAAACTGACTGTAGGGACTGATTAATAAATAGTAATAATAAGCCTTATTGTTAAATGGTTGTCGAGTTTTCTTTTTCTTCTTTCCCGGAAAAACCATATCAGTTAGTGGATATATCAATAAATAAAACAAAAGTCTTAGGTTGTGTTGTCAAGGTTCAATGTTGTTCAGTAGGAAGAATTGTTGAAGAGAAACTGTAAAACCAAAAGTGTTAGCTGGGGAAAATGGTGCATCAAATCTGTTACCATATTAGACACTTCTATAGTTGTACACAAGTACATCAGGGGTTTGTAGGAGGAGTTCTATAATTTGGTATGATTGGAAGTTGGGGACAGAAGAAATATTAGATTTTGGAACTATGGATGACTAGAACATGACCCCTCAATAGTTGGTTGATTGATGGAGTTGTCATTGCTCGTATATAAGTTTTAGAAGAAGCTTTGAAGATTCTTTTACCTGTTTCAAAAAAAGAAGAAGCTTTGAAGATTAGGACGTGGAAAGGTCATAGAGTTTATAAGGAACTGGAATATGTTGAAGGCTCAACTTCAGCAGTAGATTCAGTGTTCTGGAAGAATGGGAAAGAAGGGAAGTTCACAGTGAGCTCTGAATAGGATCTGCTGAACAATCCTTCTGAAGGGAGAACACAAAAGCCCTGGAAATCCTATGGAATAGCAAGGCTCCCCAAAAAGTAGCTTGTTCTGCACGGATCACAATACATGAGGCATGTCTAGACCGTGACAACCTACAAAAAGAACGGATAAATATGTAGCAGATGCTTTTTGTGGGTCAAAGCATGTGAAACCCATCAAACTTCTCTAATACACATTGGAAAAAGCTACTGGTATATCTGGTTCTTGCTCTTGAATATATTTGGGGTACAGTGTATTATGCCAAAATCAATGAATACTTTTGAAAACTGGCAGGTCAGAAGATTAACAAGGCAATGAAAACCTTTTGGAGTATGTTTCGGCATTCTATAGTATGAAGAGAGGTTCTGAGGAATACCTTTCCAGATCTATACATCTTGAGCTTGCAACAGATGGATAAGGTGGCACAAGTATGGAGCCCTCAAGGGTGGAACTTGATTTTTAGGAGGGCCATGAATGATTGGGAAATAAATAGAGTAGCTGATTTGCTGCAGACTCTAAATGCTTTCCCAGGAGTAAGTGTAGGTTCTGATTTGCCAATTTGGAAACTACATAGCAAGGGGTCTTTTACCGTGAAATCATGTTATTGGAGTTTGAACTTCAGCCAGACAATGACAGCAAAATGGCCTTGGAAACTGATTTGGAAGGTTAAAATACCACACAAAATCTCATGTTTCAGCTGGCTGGTGGTCAGGAGAGCCTGTTTAACACACGAAGTACTACAGAGAAGAGGTATTCAGATTTGCTCTAGGTGTTTTATGTGTGAGCAAGAGGCAGAGATAAATAGTCACTTGTTCATTCATTGCAAAACAGCTGTAAATCTGTGGAACATGTTCTTCTGTTTACTTGGGATAAGTTGGGTAATGCCCAGGACCTCCTTTGATATGTTGAAAAGCTGGGAAGGAGTTGGAAGAAGGGGATCACAAGAAGATTGGTGGAGAAGTATCCCAGCATGTGTTTGGTGGACTTTATGGAAAGAGAGAAATGAAAGATGTTTTGAAGGAAAAGCAAGCTGTTTCCAGAAGATCAAGATGAAGAGTATAAGTCTTTTGTATTTTTGGTGTAAACATGATATAGTGGGGGAAATAGATAGTTTAGTTGATTTCAAAGGACAATTGTAAAGCCTCTTATCTAGTCTTTTAATCTCGATGAAGCCCTTTGGGGTTGTAAATCCCACCCCATCAGCTTTTGCTTGATGGGCTTTTTGGTGTGAATACACAATTACTATTATAAAAAAAAAAAGTGTGTAGAATGGTCATAATCTTAGATTTTTAAGGGCCAACTTGAGGCTGTACACAACTTAATGTATGTGTTCATATTTTTTGCTTCTTTGGTATAGGATGAATCCCTTCCTCAGACCCTACATGAACATGAGAAGCTTTGTGCACTGGGCTGCCCCTCTTTTTTTTCTTGTATATGATGAACAATGTATATGTTTTGGATTCACTTTGGACTTCATGGGCGTCTTTCTTTTTGTTTTTTTGCGGAAGGGTAACAATTGTATTATAGTAAAAAAGCTTAACACCCCCTATGGGGTAGCCCAGATGAGAAAAGGGAAGTGCTTCTAGTTTCTTGGGAGAAGTAGTGTATGCCAAAGAAATTTGGAGGGTTAAACATTAAAAGCTGCAGAAATTGGAATGTAGCTTCCGTTGGCAAACTAGTGTGGAAACTGGCTATGAGAAAGGAACTGCTATGGGTCAAATGGGTGGATGTTTTGTATGTGAAAGGTGGTCAAGATTTATGAAACCATGAACCACCAGGAGGCTGTAGCTGGTACTCAAGGAAATTAAACTCACTCAAAGGTACAATGACCGGTTGGTATCAATATGGTACATACTGCTTTAGAGCCCGTTTGGATTGGCTTAAAAAAGTAGCTTTTAAGTCAAAAATAAAAAGTCAAACTTAAATGACTTTCAAGTCAAAAAATAAAAAAGTAGGGTGAGGCCTACTTTTGGTTTTCAACTTATTTTAAGTCATTTTAAACTTATTTTAAGTTATTTTTAACCTTACCAATCACTTCCTAACTTATTTTAAGTTATTTTAAACTTATTTCAAGTTATTTTTATATTTGCCAAGCACTTTTAGAAGTGAAAAACAAGCTTAAAAATAGGTTTGACCAACTTTTAAGCCAATCCAAACACCCTCCAACTCCAAATGCCAAGTATTCTGTTTCTAGCAGCTATAATGCTTTGTTAGGAGGCTTACCAAGGTTGTGGACTGCACAGTTAGTTTGGAGTTCTACTTTAGTACCTAGACACATATTCATACTGTGGATAGCCAATCAAAGGAAGCTACTCACAAAAGAAAGAATGACAAGAATGCATATGAACATAGATGATGATCACTGCTGCCTATGTGAGGAGGCACAGGTTGAATCTCAAACTCACATCTTCTCAGAATGCTGATGGTTCATCAGCTTGAAAGAGAATATTGAGCAATGGTCAGGGATTAGACTGCAAATAGGTGATCTTGAACAATTTTACTATCGATAAAAAGCAGGCACTGAAAACAACGACGGAGACTGCAGTTGCAGTTTGGGATGCTATGATTTATCACACATGGAGGGGAAGGCGCTGGAAACAATTCCAGGTCAAAGTTGTAGATAAAAAGGCTGCAAATATACAGATACAAAAAGAGATTAAAGAAAGGATTGAACATATGACGAATTCATAGATGTCTCTAATTTCTATTTGATTCAGCAGTTTTGTAGTTTGATAATGTTACTGTATTGTCAATAGAAATTTGTAACTAGATGTTATTCTCTTGGAGGCCTTAGGGAGCTTGGTACCCTTCCTGGAAGGTGGTCTGTTTCTCTAGGGTGCTTATTAGGTGTATTTTTTGTTTGTTCAATGGTAATATTCAAAGTTTATTGCCATTTTTTTGGGAATCAATATCTACCCAAGGTGCTGGTCTTGATCTTCGTCCTGGTGCTCTCTTAAAGGTGCTCCCAAAAGTTTGACCTCACAGATTGATCTAAAACCCAGTTCATATATAATGCATGCAGTACCAATGGAAATTCCCTATGCTGTTCGGGAAATTGATCAGTCCTCTAGATTTTTTACTTTTGAGGAACTCTCTGCTGCTTTGATGATATATCCTAACAAATATGTGGCTCTTAATGCATTTTTTTCATGCCATTTTTGCTGATTTTTCTGGAATTACTGGGTAATATTGTAGTATTAAACTATACCTGAAGTTGTGATGCTTATTATGATTGCATATATTTCCTCTGAACTCATATTATTTTGCAGGGTGGCTTACATCAAATATCTTGGTTTCAGTTTCTTCCTCATGAATCTGATGTTAACTCTCTGGTGGACAAGAGGTTTGCTATTTGAGCAGTTTAAAGTCCATCTCCCTTGAAGGAACTACCTATGAATCATATTTAATTCTGTGTGTTCTTCAATCTGTTTAAAGGGTGAAGCTGGATAAGAAAGATGCTGCCACATGGCTTGTGCTCTCATCGCATCTACAATTGCAGAAGGAAGGATTTCTCAGCACATGGACCAATTCTTTTGTTGGACCTTGGGACCCATCTCAGGGTCTTTACAACCCTGGTATAGATGGTCAGCAAAGTAGTAAAACTGTAAATCCCTTTTTAGTTGTTTAACTTCTGCTTGCTTTTAGTTTTCAGATGAGAAGATCAAGCTCTGGCTTTTTTTCCCTGGGCAACATTCAGCTGTTGTTGAAAAGGCACAGTCAGCTATATCCAAATTAAGAGGTATGTTATCATTAAATGACACCATGAATATTGAAGGTTCTAAAGAGGGCGGGTGAGGTAGACCTAAAATTACGTGAAGAAAATTGTCTTAAATATCCACAACTTTTAGGAGTGAATGCAGGCTTAGCCTAGAATAGATAATACAATTGAAGCAAAGGATCCATGTAGGCACTGCCAACTCCTTTAGTTTAGATTAAGAATTTAATTGTTGTTGTTGCACTTGTGACTTGACTTAGGTCATGTTAGGCCAAGGGTAAAATTTGGTAGGAATTGCACCAGGTATCTATCTGCTTTGAGCACCCCCATTTAAAGCCTTCCCAATTTTTTTGAAGTATCTCAACTTTAGCCTAAAGGGGAAAATTTTGACAAACTGCTCCTTCTTCTTATGATTATAATGCGTTGTGTTAGAGAGAGTCCCAAGTGTCAAAACATCAAGCCAATGAGCTGTGATAGTCCCACTACACCAAGGCTATCTGCTGTGAGTCCCAAAACTTAGGAATTCAAGATGAACCTTATACAATTCCTACACATATCTTGTAATATACGGAAGTATCAAGTAATCAAATGAATTTTAGGAGATGTCAAACAACTCAAACTCTCCTCTAATTAATGATTTTGTTTGTGGTAAGGGTCTTTTACTTCATCTTTTTTTTTTTGGTTGCATAACTCTCCTCTATTTAGTGGTTTGTTTGTGGAAAGGATCTTCTAATTCATCTTTTTGGTGTAACTTCCTCTAATTAGTGGTGTATGACATGTATAAATATGGGACATATATGTAACAAAAAGCAATGTGAAAAATTAACAATTATTCTGCAGCAAATTGTTTCTCCCAATATTAATTTCTTCAGGTTTAAACTTCTTGTCTGAAGTTTTATAAAGCTCACTCACTGACTTCGGATTCGCGAGATTGAAGTTGATTATTTATGCGGTTAAACTTAAAAAAATTATATTACTCCAACTATTGCTTAGATGGGGGTCCTAGATGCGGCTGTGATTTACCCCCAAAATTTAGAGAACCTCCAATTTTAGAGAACTGGGGATTTGTGTCAAGAGACATGTTACTTGCCAATATTTATGGGCCTGAAATAGAGTGGAATACACAAACTACTCCTATCACTGGACACTGGTCCAACTGGTTTGGGATTGAGGCATTGTTGGTGGACTGATTGACCAGTTGTCATTGTTTGTTACTGAGTAGCCCTTGACTCTCAACCCCCTTTTTTGTTTTGTATTGTTCTTTGCTTTTATAATCTTCAACTATCTTTCTGTTACAGTTCTGGCATCAGGTCTCTGGATAGCTCCTGGAGATTCAGAAGAGGTTGCTGCTGCGCTATCTCAGGCCTTAAGGAATTGCATGGAAAGGTAGTGATTATTATTTCACGTGCTTAGAGTTTTCCGCGATCTATTGTTGATTTACTTGTATATATGCTACTTGATATGACAGAACGCTCAGGGGACTTTCATATTAGAACGCGATCTATTGTTGATTTACTTGTATATATGCTACTTGATATGACAGAACGCTCAGGGGACTTTCATATGTTAGATATGGAGATGTATTTACAAAATACCGTCCATTTTCACAGAATGAAGAGTTGTTCAGGTATGTTTATCAATACTTACATTTTTTGTTGGCCTTAGTGGTTGAACAACACGTAAATCAAGAAAAATCATTTTACTGTGAGTTCACAGCTTTCTTCGTTACTGTACTATCTTCCTAAACCAATATAGTCGTTCTATTTTATGTACTGTTACAAGTCTGAGAAAAAATTCTTTGCCAGTATTTTCTGGGTGTGGCACTTGTATCGGCTTAACATCTTTTTTCTTTGCCTAGTTCATTAGCTGCCTGGAATTCAGTTTTAAAAAAATTGGATACTTATCATAGTTTAAGTGTTATTTGTAGCATTGTTGGTCTCCTTAATGTACGCTAGTTGCTGAAGGTATTCTTCTGGCATCCCAAAAGGGAGATTGTATCTTATGTGGTAAATAAGCCAGGAATCCAATTTTATTATGATGGTTAGCTCCTACATCTATCTAATTTGTAATCGGTGCGCTTTTTTTAAGGAAGGGGCAACCAGTGGTTGAGTTCGTATTTGCTGCTACCGAAGAGGCTATCTTTGTCCACGTTATTATATCTGCAAAGTAAGTTTGATTAGCCCGTGATTACATTCTAAATTTGAGGGAGGGGCTGCAATCTGTCCTTCTGCTTGACAATCTCTTATTGGCCCCTGTAATAAGTTTTTATTCTTTATGCTTTTCTATAGGCATATACGAGCACTTTCAAGTGGTGACATTGATAAAATATCAGAGAATACATCTAATGTCTCTGGCGAGGGGCTTCCAGGTTGGTTTCTTTGCAGAACTGAGTGCATTTACAAACAATTAAAGGCTTGGATGTGAATTTCGTTCATCACCCAATAGGTTCTTCCAGAACCTGTGCAATTCTTGCTATCAAAAACAGGTAACCTAATGGAATATAAGAGGAGCACCCAAGGGTGTAACCTAGTGGTCAATGAAGTGGTTGAGAACCCTAAGGACTTAGGTTCAAAACTCATTGGAGACAAAAAAAACTAGGTGATTCTTCCTATCTGTCCTAGCCTTGGTGGACAGAGTTACCTAGTACCTGTTGCTGGTGGGAGGTGGCAGGTATCCCATGGAATTAGTTGAGCTGCGCGAAAGCTGGCACGGACACCATTGTCATAAAAAAAAAGAGGAACTGAAGAAACAAACTGATTCTAAATATAGTTTCTTGTAGAAGTGCTAAACAATAAAGGAAATTGGGCATAAACCCAGTGGCAGAACATGCATATTGTTGTTGCACCCCATTATGTGATCTTACATAAAAATCAGTTTTAATGCCTTAAGTGTTGTGGAGAGTTGCACATTTTTGACTTTTTAATTTGTTATTTTGATTAATTTAATTTGCAAAGTCTGCATTTGTGTATTGAAATAATCCCTTGATTTATCTTGGTTTGTAGTCAATCTTTAGACTCTACAATAATGACCTCCAAATTGTCTTAAGGCTCTACAAAATTCTAAAAATTGATTCATGATGCACGAAAGGAGCAAAGATGTGGGGAGTGAGGTGGAGTGGGGTGGGGTTGTAACTTTCTCTTTTGTGAAGGTTGTGACACATATCATTTAGGATCAAATCTTCAGTACTCCCTCTATTCCATATTAACTGTATTTGTGAGGCAATGCACACCTATTAAGAAAAACATTCAAGGACATAATTTAAACCATATTTTCCACTAATATCCTTTTGTTTATCCCCCAAGTTATTCTTTAAAAGTAGTGCAATATATCTCCTAAAAAATATAAAACTGTATTAAAGGAAAGGGCAAATATGGAAAAAGTTTCAAACATTTATCTTGAACTTTGAATAATTCAATTATTTTGAACAATGAAAAAAGTCCCAAAAATTCAGTCAATATGGAATAGAGAGAGTATTGTTTATACGGGATGCTCTTTTCTGGCGTCGGCACAACTTTTATGGCTTGTGAGTTGTGAAAAGTGCTTGAAACCTATCAAGATAGATATCTTCTGTATGCTGGAATTTGCTTAAATGATACAATATGATTAAGCTATAAATTTTGCTTAAATGACACACAATATTCATGGTATGCTGATATTTTTATTTTATCCCCTTTTCCAGTTATTGTCTCACCTCATGGAATGCGTGGGAGGCTTACTGGATGTTGCCCAGCTGATCTTGTGAAGCAAGTGTATCTCAGGTCAAATTTGCCCCTCTATTTCCTTCCTTTCTGGGTTGTTTTTAATTCCTTTTGTAAACAAAATTCTTTCAAAGTGATAGAGCTCGTCATAATGTGGTGCCTTACTGTGATTCATATTTTACTTGCCATGCAGTTCTGGCAAGTTTAGTGCTTCAAACGGTATTGTTGGGCTACCATGCAATGTATCTCAATCTAGTTATCAGCTTAAGGGACAGAATTGCTATGTTGAAGTTAACCTTGGTTCCACTGCACCGGGAAACAACAATATACAAGAAAGTTTAAATGTACAGAATAATTCATCAAGGTCTACCATAACAGAAGCCTCTGCAATGGGCAATGTTGTTCAGAGTAAAATACCAGATAACTGTGGAAGAGTGCTTATTTACCCGCCCGAGGCTGTTCTTGTCCCAGTGGTGCAAACAGCGTGTGCTAGATCATCTCTGAAAAGGTAAATTTGTTAAATTCTTTCTCTCCTTCCCTTTTTTTTTTGGGGATTAAGTTTGTATATAGCTGATGTGGGAAGGTTTCATTTAACTAGTTACTGATTAAAAAACAGAGTACACTTTTATAAAAAAAGATATTAGTAAAACTAGTGTACTTTCAATCCTGTTGAAGGTCTGTCAATGGAGTGCTGGAAGACAAGTCACAAATCTGCGACCTTCCACATCAATGACAGAAAAATACTATTTGTAATTTGACCTTTTCACCAAAGTAATGGCCAGATAACCACTCCATCCCCTACAATAGGTTCCGTCTCTTTATATTTGTTTTGAGACTCAGTTTGAGTGGCTGATGGATTATGGTTACTAAGAGCCTCTTTGACATTGCTGCGAAAAACTATTTATTTCTAGAAGCGCTTTTTTAAAATAGCTTTTCAGAAAAGTGCTTTTAAAAAAAAACAATTTGTGTTTGGCAAATTCATTTGAAAAGTACTTTTGATAAGCAAATAGTGTTTGACTAATTTTTTTTAAAAAAAGTGCTTTTGAGAGTCAAATTACGTAAAAGGACAGAGGGGCGGGCCCATTATCCACTGAGTTTAGAAGGCTGTGATTGGTCCAAAGGGCGGGTCACAGACGGATTTCTCGGTTATCAAAAAAAAAAAAAAAAAATTACGTAAAAGGACAAGTATCAATGTGCTTTTGATATTAAGATTATTTTATAGGGAGAAACTATTTTAAATATCTAATACAAAAACTTTAATTAAATTTTTATTTTAATTGTTACTTTCATTATTTTTTAAAATTTTACAAAACTATTGAAAAGAAGAATCTTTTTGTTATTTGTTGTTACCTATTATTTTGGATTCAATCTTTAGCTATTTATCTTTTTTTTTTGGTTATAATTAGGGGTGTTCACGGTTTGGTTTGGGTCGGTTATTGGTTAAAACCAAAACCAAATCAACTTAATCGGTTTTAAAATTATCAAAACCAAACCAAACCAAATATAATATACATTTATCGGTTTGGTTGTTTTCGGTTTTGGTTTGGTTTGGTTCGGTTATTCGGTTATTAACCATACATAAAAATAAAAGAAACAATTCATTCAAAACGTAAAAAAGGTGACAACAATCCATTCAAAACGTAAAAAAAGTGACAACAATCCATTCAAACAAAAAAATAGTTAGAATGATTGGCATTACAGAACTTTCGATTATTGAATTTACTGAATAAAACTTCAAAATTCACTATTTTGGCATAGAAGGAAGAGACAATGACATTTTCAGTCCCACAAAGAATTTCCATAGACACTCATATACATGAAACTAATAAGAAAAATGTTCTCACCTTGGACATTTTTTCTTTCATAAGTAAATTATAAATAAATTTGATGTAACATATATAAAATCTTTAAAATTGTTTATGAATATAATATATTATGTATGCATAATAATAAAATTTATGTATATAACTTGTTTGGTTCGGTTCGGTTAAATTCTTCGGTTTTTTTCCGAACAAAACCATTAAACCCAAAACCAAATACTATCGGTTTTTTAACAATCTAAAACCAAACCAAACCAAAACCCAAATTAAATCGGTTTGGTTTGGTTTTTCGGTTTGGATCGGTTTTTATCCAAACCATGAACACCCCTAGTTATAATCCTTTAATTGAATTTTTTTTTTTCAAATTAAAATAAAATAATACCTAAATTAAGAAAAGAAAAATTTGTTATTTGTTACTTTTTTGGGAGGGCTTAAATCTTTAATTGTTACTTTTTATCTTTTTTTTAATCCTGCAAAAATATTGTTGTTACCTTTATTTCTAATTCTGTAAAATAATCCATAAAATAATATATAAAATATAAATACAAATAATTATATATGTTACATAAAATAAAAAATAAATTTTTTGAATGAAACTTAACCAAACTTATGAGATATGTTAATTAATTAATAAGAGATGTATTGGTAAATATGACTATATGTAAGGGATATTTTAGTCTTCAAAAAAATATTTTTCTGCTTGTACTTCTGCTTTTTTTAAGAAGCATAAATTTTTAGCTTCTTCCAAACAGCAGGAAGTTGCTTCTGCTTCCCTTTTTTAAAAGCAGTTTTCAGGATTTGCCAAACACTTGATTTTTCAAAAAAAGTGTTTTTTTCTCAAAATAAAAAGCACTTTTGTCCTCCCAATAGCAAATGCCAGACACTAAGTTATTTCAGGAAGTCTTTATATGCGGTTTCTACTATGTTAGGATATGATGAAACCCAAGTTTCTATACAGGAATCTCTTCTGTTGATCCAACCAGTAAATACTGGGATTGGGATTATACACATGTGACTATTTACTCAAAAAAGGGCATTAGTGCTGTTTGTGTTGACTAGGGTGTGTTTTTAGTTCAAACTTGCTTGAGAATTAATATTTCATTTTTTTTCCTAAAGAGTTATGAAAAAATTACACATTTTTATGTTTTATTCACAGATTCTGGCTACAGAACTGGATTGGGCCCTCATTGTCCTTTACATCCTCCTTTATGCATTGGTACTCTCAGCTTATTCTTGTTGGCAGTTCTTCCGTATCTTTTTTGGTTAAACTTACATCTCATACATCTAATGCACAATATTGCAGTTTTGATTTTCATTGCGATACCAAAGTCAATTCGGTGGATGGTTCTTGGCTTGATGCAAATGTCATACGCTCTAATCGGCGTTATAACAGTAGCAGTAACAGCAATAGTAGTAGTGTTAGCAGCATAAGTACCTCTTCTAGTGATAGTGATTACAAGACTTCAGGAACTGGGGATCTTGAAGCAGACGCTGACTCTTTGATGTGTAGACAGTCTGGATTATCTTCTTTGGATCGATCTCAAAATGACAATCTTAAGACGGTGTGCTTCTTGTATAAATTGAGTTCTCTCTATAATTTGTATCTGTATGAACTGAATGCACTATCTTATATTTGAATGTGTAGTCCTTGATTTGATCTTAAATTCTTTAACTTGCTATGACTAGTTATCTGAAGACTATTGTTATAATGACTTGCTATCTCCTCATTTTGAATTTTTTTTCAAAGAGGTACATGTATATAAATATGTAAGTGTCTTGTTTATCATTTTTTGAGTAAGGTAACCATTTGTATAAAGTCTTGTATCATTTAAGAATCCATCATATAGGGCTTTTCTTTCTCAGAGGACAGCGTGTAAAGCAGGACCTCTTAGCTAATTGTAGCAAGTAAATTAAGTACTTTTGTTAGCTTTCTTCTATTTTTCACGTTTATTTATTTAGTATGATGATGATATGAAATGAGCTCAAGCGAAGAAGTGGGAATTCTTATAACCGACCCCAACTTGTTTGGTACTGATGCATAGTTGTTGATGTGGCCTTTTGATTTCCCATGTTGTTGAAACTGGACTTGACCAGCAGGTGCCCGGACCCAATAACTTTGGCTCGGACCCTATATATGTGTTAAAAAACCATAAAATAAGGCCCCCAAGCCCTAGCTTGAGTGGCAAAGGGTGGAGGATTTGTGGCTTAGGTCGCAGGTTCAAGCCCCACTCCATGCAAAGCGAAGCCCGGTATTTAAGTGGAGAAGGGTAGAGGGGCGGGCCCATTATCCACCGAGTTTAGAAGGCTGTGATTGGTCCAAAGGGCGGGTCACAGACGGATTTCTCGGTTAAAAAAAAAAAAACCATAAAAGAAGTACAAATAATAGATTTTGAATCCAGTAAATCAAATGGGCTGAGGTAGAACCCAAAACACAAACCCATAGTGTTCATATCCTGGGTCTGCCTCTTATAATTTTTTTTGCATGAATTTTGAAAGGACAAGGAAAGCTTAAAATAGGAAACCAAATTTCCTACTTGCAGGTTAAAGCAAAGTTTTCTGCAAAAAAGTTTTGCACTGCTTTTGGCACTAGTTTCCTGCTTACTAATCACACAAAACACTGCAAAGAAGTCTACGTTCCACACTTCCCTTTTGATTGTTGGCAACCAAATGTAACCTTAGTGCTTCTCTTCTTGCTTGTTACTAAAAACATGCACAATTCCAGTTATTTATAATGATAGCATGTGCTAAGTGTTCTTTTGATCTTCTACACTCGATTCTTATGGTGTGTTCTTTTGTTTAAAAGAATTGGCAACTATAACATTTCAAGTTTCTTTGCAGGGCTTAAAGAGGTCGCGAGCTGGGATTTCTGAGTCATTTAGTCAGGGAGGAGCAGTGATTAATCAATCAACAAGTGATTACGCCTCAATGGATGTTAATAATTCTGCAATTACTGAAGGAAATGATCAGATTGGGCTTCAGTGGGGTTGGGATGATGGTGATAGAGATGCAGGGATGGATATTCAGGCACTTCTCTCAGAGTTTGGAGATTTTGGTGACTTCTTTGAGAATGATGCTTTGCCATTTGGAGAGGTACTTATATTGTCCACGAATGATAATTGTGATCACATCATCTCCATCATATATGTTATGAATCCTTTTAAGACCCTGATAATTCCTCAACTTTTAAACGTACAAGTTAAATCTCAAAATCTGAGAATTGTCAGAATTTAATTTAATGAAATTGATGGGCTTACACTTGTGGGATTACACTGGGTATGTTTTTGTTGTTGAAATTGCTGGGCTTATTTTTGTGAATCTGCCAACCTTTTTTTTGTATCAGATGGAAGGCTATGCTAATCTATGAAACTCTGGAAACCTAAGCACTTATCTCAGGTGTAGGAATGATCCAGTAATTTCATTGCAAAAACTCAACTAGTTGATTCCTTAGTGGATATTTGTATACAAGACTGTGATGGCTAATAAATGCCTGCATCTTGCGAGATGAATACGAGTTACCTTGTTGTAGTAGATATTCTTCTTCTTTTGCTTTTCTCATCAGGAAACGAACTGATTTCTCCTTTTATTCTTGAAGCCTCCAGGAACTGCAGAGGCTCAGGCTCAGGCTCTTATGTTTCCTGCAGCAGATAGTGTGGATGTTAGTAGCAGCCCCTGTCCTTCGATGATGGATGTGCAAGATCAGATTCTTTTGCCAGTAGGTTTTTCATCCTTTGATAGCTTTAATCAACCACCACCTCCAGCAATTCTGGATGATTCACTGAGCAAACATCAGGAAGTTATAAAAAGTGCTGCAGTTGCTAATCAAGTAAACAGTGCTTCAGCATCTATTGCTGGTGAATTCAATCACTTAATTAAAGCTGAAGCTCTCATGTCATTCGCTCCAGAGTATGGAGCAGTTGAAACCCCTACAGGGGAGAGCTCCCATTCGATTTTCAGGAATCCCTATGTTCCGAAGTCTCGGGAAGTGGAGACTGCGAATTCAAGCTCAAATAGCTATGTCTACTCAGCAACCCCACCTTTGTCGCCTTGCTTTGATGCATGTGAGGAGAAGTCCGGTGTGACTGTAAACCTCAAAACAGGTACCGGAAGGCTTGATACAAGCTCCATTGTTCAATCAAAGAAATATTACACTCATATTGAAAGTGGAAAAGAGAAAAACGACGATAAGGTATCTGGTTATGTACGTAGTTGTGCTACACGTGAGACTCAAGTAGCACAGTCTCCGTTTTCTGGTTTCAATTCGACAAATTCTGTTAAATATATCCACAATAAAACCGATAAAGCCAGTGAAGGGCTACTAAAAGCAGGCAGCTCTGGTCAATCAATAAAAACTGTGCTAGCAACAGAAGTTGAATGCCTTATGTGCCAGGCATTTATGTGTAAGATACGGCATACACTATTATCTTCAAGTGGCTGCCTTCCTGTAGGCATGAGCAGGATGTCAGGGAGTACCAATAGAAACCAGTCACAAGGTGAAGCAGTGGTCACTGTGGACAATATGTCAAGCAAATCTGAGATGAAGAAAGAAATAATACCAGTTAGGATAGCTGGCGATATTGATGGAGGATTACTGGATGGGACCCTTAATGCGCCAGTTGGTGTGTGGCGCACTGTTGGAGTTTCTAAGGGAATGAAGCAACCAACAGCTGGTTTAGAATCTTGCCACTCTGTTCAGCATAATTCTTTCATTGAGGATAGTATGCTAGCTTATGGGCTAAGGCAACCCCTTCAGGAACTCCTAGATGGGATGGCTTTACTTGTGCAGCAAGCTACATCTTTTGTTGATGTTGCACTAGATGCTGATAGCAATGATGGTTCTTATGGTTGGCTCGCACTGCAGGAGCAGTGGAGGCGTGGCTTTTCATGTCGACCATCCATGGTTCATGCAGGTTGTGGGGGAGTATTGGCTTCCTGTCATTCACTGGATATTGCTGGTGTGGAGCTTATTGATCCACTTTCAGCCGATGTAAGTTTTTTTTTGAAGTAGAAACATTTTCTTAGCCTGCTTTATCTACTTCCCTAGGATACAATGGCTTGTTTGTACTTGTGGTGTGTGAAGTCTCGTGAGAATGCAACAATACCACGGATGACCTGTTACTCATCATTGTGATACTGTGGATAGATTGGGGTGTGCTCTCTGATAATCTTGAGGAAAAGAACAGTTAAATGAGATTGTCATAAATCTCCTTGAGTGTAGCTGCATAGAGATGAATGAATTGCAGTCTGTCTATCCGTGTATTGTCATCTCAGTGCTTTCCTCTAGATGAGGGTGATTACTTTTTATCAATGACATATAGTGTAGAAATTTGTTATTTTCTTTAATAGTTTCATCTCCCCAACATATAGTTTTCCTTGTTATTAAATTTAGGTGTCACATTTGGTAGCATCTGAGTCAAAGGACAGTTCTTCCTCATTTGTGATTTTGTTTCTTCTTCTTCTTCATATTGATTAGCATGTGACTGCTCTTATTGTAGCTTCCATGGGTAAACACCCGAAACAAATTGTAGTTTGAATGGTCAGAAGATGCATTTTACATGTTGCTAAGTTTTGCACATTACATATCTTTGGGTTTTTCTCTCCTTTCACAATCATACTTAATATGGAAACCTCTTCGTACAGGTTCAGGCATCATTCACCCTCACTCTGCTGCAGAATGATATTAAAGCAGCTCTGAAATCTGCTTTCAGTACTATGGAAGGTCCTTTATCTGTTGTTGATTGGTGCAAAGGTCGCAGTCAATCAAATGATGGGGGAATATCTGGTGACGGTTTTTCTGCAGAGTCCACTGCAAGTGCAAGTGAATGTCGAGATTCTTCGAGTACCATATCATTGTCTGTGGGAGAACCTATAAGTCCATCTCAGTCCTCTGCTGGTGGATCATCTAGTTTGAGAGGTATGGATTATCATGGTCATAATGTCACTGTCCCACAATGTTTTTTTGATAAAATCTTTTTTTGTTCTCAGATGGAATTAGGGTGGATGAGGCAAGTGAGCGAAGATTAAGCCAAGACACTTGTCTATCAGATTCGGAGCAGCTACCAGGCTCAAGGCTTAGGCCAACATTGGCTGCAGTTCCATATCCTGCAATACTTGTTGGGTATGTTATTTTTTACTGAAGTTGGTTTATCCTTATCCATTCCTCCTTCTGGATTAGTGCGCATTACAGGTTGTGTTTACTCCATATTTCAAGGTAGTAAATTTCTTTATTTTTTATGTACTGGTCTTATTTATCCCTGCTTTGCTATTAGGAATCTCTATAAGAAAGGCATGGCCTTTTTTGTTGTGAGATAACTTTTTATGCTGTGATATTTGAATTTGACTTTCATAGAATGAGTGCTTATTTAACCGCATACCTTGTTGTGCTGCAACTTTTTGGAGGGACTTCAATACCGAAATCCAGATGTCCTCTCTGGGATTACTTCTCCAAGAATGAATATTTTCCTTTTTGCATCAGAGTTTCTTATCTGTTTTATGATTTTAGTTCATAATCACTCTTTCTTATTTGCCTTTTAATATCAAGTAGTGTTAGAACGACAGATAGAACCTCCTAGTGTTTGTCTCAAGAATTTGCAATGACCAACTTGAGTATTACAAAATGCAGGGGCTTACTGTCTTGCCCTGAAATGTTTCCACTATATTCTCTTTTTTGATTGACATATTAGGTTGATATGAAGTCAGCTTCACAACAAGCAGGTTCAACTCGTGCACTGCATAAAATAACTATTTTTATGGAAACTCCTCTTCCTACTTTCTTGTATTTTTTTTTTCATTTTGTATTCACAATGCATAGTTGTTATTGTTATATTTCGTATTCGCAATGGTGTGTGTGATTGCAATATAGCTCTACAATTGTCACCACTTTTTTTTTTTTTTTTTGATAAAGACAATTGTCACCACTTACTAGTTCTAGAACTTTCCAATGGATTACTTTTAAGGCTTCAACCTTGATTACTCAATTAAATAAAAGCATGATGGAGCTGCATTTGGTTCTCCTATTCACTTTTTAATGTAAAGGGCTCACTGATTAATACAAAAACAAGTGTAGAGGACTTTCCAGACATTGTATTTGTGATACTAAATTTATTTGAACTACTTTTTCTGTTTCTGGCCTTAATTTGCTACTTGAAGGGAGAAATAATGTCTTTTGACATTGCAGATATCAAGACGATTGGCTTAAGACATCACCTAGTTCTCTTCAGTTCTGGGAAAAGGCACCTTTTGAGCCTTATGCGATGCCCAAGCATGTAAAGTTTTTAATATCTTCAGGCTGTTCTCTTGCTTATCTCCTCAACTATTATTTTTCTTTAACTATTTCCCCCAACATTTTCAGATGACATATCACGTTGTCTGCCCAGACATCAATGCTCTAACAACAGCTGCAACTGATTTTTTCCAACAGCTTGGAACTGGTTAGTATTCTTAAGGGTCATCCTAATCGAAAGATAGTATAATGGTTACGTTTATGTTGCTGAAAATAATATAATGGATGCTTTGTGTTTTAAGAAGATAAAAATTCAGGTATCCTAAAAGTGTAAATCTGCACTAATTTCACAAATTGGCCAGTTCTTAATTAATGTTGCTGCATTTGGTAACTCAATCTGCACATCTCTTTCATTTTGAAGATGTGGACAAGTTACTAATTTGAAATAATGATCTTTTAATTGCACGAAACGATGAAATCAGAGATAGAAATATGATATTGAATTAATTAGAAAAAAAAGATTAAATTATTGCTTCTTATATAAATTCAGCTTCGTAACTGTCCTTGACATAGATAATGGTAGTGGTATGTTTGGGCCATGAAATTTTGTTACCTGATATTTTTTGAATGATTTATCCGCAGTCCAATAAACTGTCAGTTCCAATTTCTTTTTTTGATTTACTATGTTTTTTCTCTTTTAGTTTATGAGACATGCAAACTGGGAACTCATTCGCCTCAATGTGTGGGAAATGAGATGGAGATAGATTCCGGCAAGAATGCATCTTCTGGTTTTGTTCTGATTGATTGCCCCCAGTCAATGAAGATAGACAGCAGTAGTGCATCTATGCTGGGATCAATCAGTGATTACTTTCTGTCCCTTTCCAATGGATGGGATTTAGAAAGCTATTTGAAGTCTCTCTCAAAAGTTCTCAGAAATTTAAAGCTTAGTTCATGCATGACCATGAATCCAAAAGAAGGAAGTACTGGTCTGTGTACGGTAAGTTGTGATCCTCTTTGTTTGTCTTTTTTATTCCTTTTCTACTTTCTCCTCTCTATCTCTCTTTTGTTCTCTTTCTTTTCCCTCTTTTTTCTCTATAGCACTAAAATTGGAAGATGCATCTTTAAAGTGAACTTCGTTGAGTCCATCATTGATTGGTGGAGATAATTGATTTTAGATGTTAGGGCAGTCTACCACTTTCTCTTGGTAAGGGGGCATTTTTGTACACTTGACCTTCTTTGGCAAAGCAAAATGGGAAGAAAAGATTAAGCCAAAAGAGTGATTCTGTGTTAATTTTTTGGCACATGTACTTCATAAGTAATTTTACTTCTGGATAAGAGAATGCAAAAGGAGAAACTAGAAAGTACAGTCAAAGTAGAACCTTTCCCACTGCCTTTGGTGCCTCCACTACATAGCTATTTGTTTTTCTCTGATTGGGCTTAACAATAATGTTTATGATGTCAAACCTTGGGATTGGGAAGTGTTAAGTTGATAGTGAAAGAATGACTTGCACGATGACCTGGTGTCTTGGTGTGCTATGATATAGTTACCCCAATGTGTATTTTCTTTTGTACTGGTCGAGTAGGTCACTGTTACCTGGGCAAGTGAAACACTCTGGATGAGCAAATAGAATAAGGGATATTCATATATGTTTTGTCTTAGATAGGGATTAATATCTTATAGAAAGATACATCTGTTAAAGGCATTAGAGTCAACTTAAAAATGATAAAAATCTAAAGTAGAGCAGAAGCAGAAGTGATTGGATTCACTAGACACGCCAATAGCTCAGAAGTTCTCTATATATAAGAATTTATTCTGAGTTCTAACCAGTTCAAGTTTGACAAGCTTAAGTAATACACACTTTTTTTTTTTTGGGAAAAGAGAATGAGGTAACTCTGGCTAATGCTAAATGGCTCTTGTACTTCTGATTGCGTTTCTGAAGCAATAATTACTGATAGTTCTCTTTTTTCTTAGTTTAGGGTATCTACTTATTTCATTATTTTTGTTTTTGAATATACTGATATGAAATATCTTTACTATAAAGTATAACCCTATCAACTTTTATGCGGTATCAGTACTATATAAAGGCCTTGAATGAGAATTTGACATGCTGTTCTGTTGGGACTTGGGTCCAAATGGGGCGGAAAGAGATAATTGGAATTCATAAAGCCGACCTAACTAGTTCGGGATTGAGGGTAGTTGTTTTAAGGTTATTTTCTGTGCTCCAATTTTTGCATATTTCCATAGTTGCTAATCCTTACAATATCATATTCTCAAAGAAAAAAATCTTAGAAAAAGAACATACAATATCTGATCTAAGCAGAGTATTATATGTTAAGGTAGTTTAGAGAAGCTTATATCTTATTGTATATTTGAATGTCAAATCAGGTGGTATACGTGGTTTGCCCTTTCCCTGAGCCTCTTGCGGTTCTACAGACGGTGATTGAATCTTCTATTGCTGTTGGATCAGTGGTTCTTTCTTCAGATAAAGAGAGGCGATCTACCCTGCACAATCAAGTCGGGAAGGCCTTAAGTTACTCAGCAGCTGTGGATGAGGCCTTCTCAAATGTTTTAACACTTTCTGGGTTTTGTATCCCTAAGCTGGTATTGCAGATTGTCACTGTTGATGCAATTTTTAGGGTTACAAGCCCTGCTCTGAGTGAGCTTGTCATACTGAAGGAAATTGCTTTCACAGTTTATAACAAAGCCCGTAGAATATCTCGAGGGACCCCCAGTGACATGGTTCAGTCGTCATCCATGCCCGGCAGATCTCATCCAGTCTTAATGCAAATGAATTCCCAAGTTCCAGGGATGTGGAAGGACTGTGTTGGTCCTCGAGGCATAGGAACTTCCCTTCAGAGAGAGGCTGACCTTGATGCAAGCCTAAGGCCTGGTAGTTGGGACAACTGGCAAGCATCAAGAGGGGGAGGTCTCGGATGTGAGCCAAACAGAATCGGGGATTTTTCTTTTCAAGATGAAATTCGTTATTTGTTTGAGCCCCTTTACATTCTTGCTGAACCAGGTTCATTGGATCGTGGACTTTCATTTCCGATGTCGGGTAATCTAATGACTGAATCTTCTAAGCTTTTGTTGGATGATGGTACAAGTGGAAGTTTTATGCAGAGTTCAGCTTCTTCAGGTGGTGGAGACACTGGACTGAACACCCAGTCTGAAACATCTGTACCAGATGGTTTTGGATCTGCACATCAAAAATCACTTCCAAGCCTGCATTGTTGTTATGGTTGGACTGAGGATTGGCGCTGGATGGTGTGTATATGGACAGATTCCAGGGGAGAATTGCTTGATAGTCATATATATCCATTTGGGGGAATAAGTAGTAGGCAGGATACAAAAGGTCTGCAATCTTTGTTTGTGCAAATTTTGCAACAAGGATGTCAGATACTTCAGTCATGTCCACCTGAGGCTGCCATTGCCAAGCCTAGGGATTTTGTCATTGCTCGTATTGGATGCTTCCTTGAGCTTGAGTGCCAAGGTAAACATTTGTCATCAATATCTTGTGCTTACTGTCTACTTTTGTTACATCATGATACTCATTGGTTTTGAATTTTGATGAAACTGTCTTGCTGTCTCCACTTTAATTGCGACAAAGTTTCAGCTGATCTATTTGTTTTTCTTTTTTGGTTTGGCTTTGGAACATAAACAATTTAATTCTAATATATCTGTGTGGGATAAGATTATATGTCACTTTGATGAATGTCTTGATAAAGTGTAGCCTTTGTTGGTTTTGTTTTGAGTGACTAAAATGAAGTTTCTGCTTGATTTATCATTCATCTGTAATGTTGCTGAAGTTGCTTATCTTATTAATGCAATTTTCTGGACGCAGAATGGCAGAAAGCCTTGTATTCAATTGGGGGATCTGAGGTAAAGAAATGGTCCCTGCAGCTAAGGCGATCTGTGCCTGATGGAATGACTGCAAGTAGTAATGGGACGTCCTTGCAGCAACAGGAAATAGGTCTGATTCAAGAAAGAGCACTTTCTTCCTCCCCTAGTCCATTGTACAGTTCTCACTCAAAGGCTTCCTCTTTCATGAAAGGTGGCTTAGGTCAACCATCCACGAGGAAGCAGTTAATTGGTGGACAGGGTGTAGTGGACAACTCCAGGGGCTTACTTCAATTGGTGCAAAGCATTAGTTTTGTCTCTCTTTCTATTGACCATTCCTTACAGCTTATGATTCAAGCGGACTCAACAAGTCATGGTACAATTCCTCTTTTCCTTTTCCTTTGTTTGTTTTTTCAGATTCCCTTTTCTCTGATTGAGTTGACTCTCCTTTGGCATTCTTTTGGATTATCTTATCTAACCACATGGGCTGTAGAGGAGATACTATTTCTAAATACTTGACCTATAAGAGATTAAATGCATTAGGCTACTTGTAAGCATAAATTTTTTAAGATACACTCCTGGGAGGGGGGGGGGGGGGGGGGGGGGGGGT
>NW_006238942.1:130460-139085 GCF_000226075.1 Solanum tuberosum | reverse complement strand
AGAAAATTTTTTTTTGAGTGCTCCGGTGGGGGGGGGGGGGGGGGGATTGTTTCTCTAGTTGGAAGTGTTGAAACTTGAAACTATATTATGAGGAAGTGAAGGGAGGAAAAACATAGGTTAAGGAAATTGTGGTTGGGATATGGAAAACCAAGGGAGTAAAGTGGGATAGGGTAACCATTGCACTTCTGTGTCAGGTTCTTCTTTTGGGTGGTGGTGGTGTTGGGGCTTACCATATGAGAATCCATTAAAAAATATTTTCTTTTGATTTGTCATCAGTAGACATTTTTATGCCTCTGTTTCATACTTATGCATGGTGTAAATTTTGCAGGGACAAGTCAAAGTACTGGCATTATGAGTCAGCCAGGTTATCTTGAAGGTTATTCTCCCGTTAAGTCCCTTGGTTCTACGTCCACCTCCTACATTCTAATTCCGTCACCCAGTATGAGATTCCTACCTCCTGTCAGTCTTCAGCTTCCCACTTGCCTGACTGCTGAATCACCACCACTCGCCCATCTTCTCCACAGCAAGGGATGTGCCATTCCCCTTTCAACAAGTTTTGTGGTTTCAAAAGCAGTACCTACAATGAGGAGAGATGTAAGGAGTATCTCAAAAGAAGAATGGCCCTCAGTTCTTTCTGTCAGCCTCGTTGATTACTATGGTGGCAGCAACATCATCCAAGAAAAGTTTTTGAAGGGGGTTGGTAAGGTTGGGGGAAGGGGTACAGGCTCGGAAACAAGAGACGTTGAAATAGCGACTCACTTGATTCTTGAGAACATAGCTGCAGAGCTCCATGCTTTATCATGGTTGACTGTAAGTCCGGCATACTTGGAGAGAAGATCTGCTTTGCCTTTTCATTGTGACATGGTATTAAGGCTTCGAAGACTGCTTCACTTTGCCGATAAGGAAGTTTCTCGGCAACCTGTGATAAGCCAAGTTTAGGATATGTGTAAATTGCAGCATACACACAACTTGTTCAAGCCGTCCATCTTGTGAGCATGGGTCTTTGTTTCATTATAGAAACGACTGTAAGCACAAAATGCATATACTAGTTCGCTGGAGGACATCCTTTCTGAGAAGTGTTACCTTGGGATGAATCAGTAGTTGTAGGATAGTAGATTGTTATTTTGTACATAATGTCATGTAAACTATTACAGGGATCCAAAGAGAGTTGAGTACACAATTCTTTTGCCCTTTTAAAAATACTACCAAGTGATTGAATCCTCATTATCTTTACAACATTCCAAGGCACTTGATGACAGGATGGTTTTACTAGACAGCAGATTTGTGACTCTAGTTTTTTTTTTTTCTTGCTGAATAGCAGTGCTTAGTGCATGGGAAATGGTATCTCAAGCTAGGTTAGTTTGGAGAAATGATGTGTCACCTGTATTTTGAATCCTTGAAAATGGCAAAGTTTTGCCCTTGTATTTTCCATTTAATTTTCTTTGAGGGGACTTCTCTGTTCTCTAGTCTTGTTTTTCATTTTACTTTTGCTAAATATAAACAAAGATGGAAGGCATGAACACTACCAATCTCAAACTAATACTAATGATACTATCTATCATTAATGACAAGCTTTAACGTCATACATACAACTGCTATATCATGTTTAAGACTACAAGTTTCAGAAGTTGGTATAACAATACAAGTGTTTGTGGTATGTTTAAGAACACAAATTTTAAAAGTTTTTCATTCTTTTTTAGTAAATGTGATTATGACTGGAGTAAAAGTTGCTGAATTTTACTAGTGGATTAAAATGTGTTTCAAAACTCAAATGGGCAACAAAAATGACAATTAACGTAGCATATTGTAAATTTGATTTTATGCGAGAGAAAAAACATAAAGTGACACTTGACTTTGTCTCGAATTTTCAAGAAGACACCTTAACTATGCGACCGTCCTATTACCTCATTAAACAATCTTGAACTGATATTATTATATCATTTTTTGTCCACCTCACATAGAGAGTGTGTGCACTCTCTCAAAGAGAATGGACAACCTAAAATAACTAATATAATTTTATTTTTACAAGTATTTTATTATAAAATGTATTTTCTTATTTTTCTTATTATTTTAATTTTTTTTCCTTTTTTATTTTTCTCTCTTTTTCTTCTTCAAAAATTCATTGTCGTCTCCATTGAAGCTTCTCATTTTCAATGTCACAATTTTTACCACAACTTGACCTTCTCTTTTTTTTTTTACTACTATTAGTTTTATTCTCTTTAATTTTAAAACTTTATCTTCATATTTTCTTACATTTCGAACAATTTGATAAACCCATTAGATTTCAAGATGATTAGGAAGTATCATATAGTTTTTTTTTATCCGATTTCAATTAAGTTCTTTCAATTTTTGGGGAATTCATTGATTCTATTAAAATTATAATTTCTAATTTTGAAGTTATATGAAAAGGAGTAATTGATGATATCTTCAAAATTTTAAATTTTCTTTGAAAAATAATATGAATTTTTTTAAATAAAAAAATCACTGAAATAATTAATTTGACTGGAGAAGAAGAAGAAAAAGAAAAGAAAAAAATGGGAGAGATGTTCAACTTGACGCGGGGTGAGGTGGGAGGTGAAGAAAAAGAAAGAAAATGAAGGGATGAATCACTTCAAAGTGGGGGTGAATGATGAAGTAGAATTTAAGATGAAATCAAAATTAAAATAAGTCAAAAAGTAAGAAAGAGAAATAAAGAAAAAAATATATTTTTAATTAAATTAACACGTGTCATGTAATGATTGGTGTGTCAACACACTTACTTCTTAAGATTTGAGGCTGATCGAAAAATGATATAATAATATATGTTCAAAATTGTTTAGTGAGATTATACGACGATTGTAAAGTTAATGTGTCTTTTTTAAAATTGGAAATAATTTCGATGATGACTTTATGTCTTTTCTCTTTATGCAAGTATAAATATGGTAACCAACCACATCATTACTAATGTTGGATTTTATGAAAGCAAACTAGCCTCACTTGTTGTTACCATTAAATTTGAATTCGTGCCAGAATATTTTGGAATTTATACCTAGCCTTGAACTCGAGATTTCTAGAGCTAGGTTATATTTTGTATTAGCCAATTGATCAAATAGTCTCCAATGTGCCAAGGCTTGAGATGTTGAAGCTGTTTCTTGCTCCAGTAAAGCTCAGACATTTTTTCAAATTCTGCAAATCAGTTTTTAAGCTTCAAACTAAACTTCACTTTATCAATCAACCCATAAAGCATTATTCTTTACTTCCCAGAGTAGACTACACATGTAACCAAGATGTTTCCAGGTCAAATAGGATTATTTCCAAGCTAAGCAAAGAGGGTCAGGTTGATGAAGCAAGGAAGCTGTTTGATAAAATGTCTGAACCAGATGTGGTGTCATGGACAGCGATGATTTCGGGTTATATAAGATGTGGGAAGATTGATAAAGCAAGGGAATTGTTTGACAGGACTGATGCAAAGAGAGATGTTGTAACTTGGACAGCTATGCTTGCTGCCTATGCGAGGACGAATCGGATTCTTGAGGCTGAGATGCTTTTCAATGAAATGCCTGAGAAGAATGTGGTTTCATGGAATAGTTTAATTGATGGGTATGCAAGAAATGGTAGAATTGATAAGGGTTTGGAATTGTTCTGGAAGATGCGGGAGAGGAATGTGGTTTCTTGGAACATGGTTATAGCAGGATTGGCTCGGAATGGGCGAATCAACGAGGCAAGAGTGCTTTTTGATCAGATGCCTGAGAAGAATGTGGTGTCTTGGACTACAATGATAGCAGGCTTGTCAAGAAATGGGAGAGTCGACGAGGCTAGAACACTTTTCGATAGGACTCCTGAACGCAATGTGGTATCTTGGAATGCAATGATTACTGGGTATACACAAAACTCGAAACTTGACGAAGCATTTGAACTGTTTGAGATGATGCCAGAAAAGATCGTGTCTTCGTGGAATACAATGATCATGGGATTCATTCAAAATGGGGAACTCGGCAGAGCTAGAATATTGTTTGATAAAATGAGGCAGAGAGACGTGGTTTCTTGGTCAACAATGATTAATGGCTACATGCAAGAGGGGAGAAGTGAAGAAGCGCTAAGAAATTTCTGTGACATGCAAATGGATGTTTGGGTGAAACCAAATGAAGGAACTTTTGTGAGTGTTTTGGGTGCTTGCAGTGACTTAGCCGGTCTTAGTGAGGGAATACAAATTCACCAAGTAATTAACAAAACAATATATCAGAAGAATGAAGTAGTCATATCAGCACTTATAAACATGTATTCAAAATGTGGAGATGTAGCAACTGCAAGGAAAATATTTGATGATGGCTTGAGAGGCCAGAGAGATCTGATCTCTTGGAATGTTATGATTGCAGCATATACTCACCATGGTTTTGGAAGAGATGCAATCAATCTCTTCAAAGAAATGCTGCAACTGGGGTTCAAACCAAATGATGTGACTTACGTGGGATTGCTTGCTGCCTGCAGCCACTCAGGTTTGGTGGAGGAAGGGTTAAAGTACTTCGATGAGCTTTGTAGAGACGATTCCATAAAATTGAGAGAGGACCATTATACATGCCTTGTAGATCTCTGCGGTCGAGCTGGAAGACTCAAAGAGGCCTTGGATGTTATTGAACGGCTTCCAAGAACAGAATCAGCGTTCATTTGGGGAGCTCTTCTTTCGGGTTGTAATCTTCATGGAGATTCAGAAACAGGAAAATTGGCTGCAATTAAACTATTAGGGATCGAAGCTAAAAGTCCGGGAACCTATTTGTCGTTGTCAAAATTGTGTGCTTCAAAAGGAAAGTGGAAAGAAGCTGCAAAGCTGAGGACACAAATGAAGGACAGAGGATTGAAGAAGCAACCAGGTTGTAGCTGGATAGCTGTTGAGAACAGAGTTCATGTATTTTTAGTTGGTGATACATCTCATTATGAAACTGAGGTTATTCACTCATTACTTGGAAACCTTCATATGAAAATGAAAAGGACTGGCTGTCCACCAGTAGATGATTCTTCAGAGGTAGAAAATTGTCCTATTATCTACTAAGTTTTTGTTCCCTCCTCTTCTTTTCCTGTTCAAGTTATGAATATCACTACTAGTGTTCTTCTCCTAATACTGTCGTTTATAAATGTTATTTTGATTATATGATTCCCTATACGGTATGCTGGTACCCCATTTTTTTGTTCTTACAAGGTAAGCTCATGCCCGGGCTCACTCGTGAAAAGGTTCTAGCGGTAAGATAAGGCCTTTTTCTGAGATAACCTCTCTTGAGTTTAATTATACCTACTAGTAAGCACAGTAAACCCTCCTTCATTCAAGGAACCAAGGTCAAATCTCAAGTTAATTCGTTTTAGATTTGCTCTACTTGATGACATTCAAATAACTACTTGTTGGTGTTTGGTTTTTGGCAATATAATATGTATCTTCCCTCCGAGGAGACGACAAATTAAGAATTAGTGATGATGGAGACACTTTGCTTGCTTAAAATTTCTCTTCATCTTAAGTCAATTATATACTGGCAAATCTTTCAACTTTGTAATCAGTCGCCTCTCATGCATTAATATGGATTTTTTTTTCTCCACATAGATTAGAGTAAATCAATAAAAGAAATATATATTTGTTGAAGTTTGCTTTAAGTTACTGCAGTAGTTTTTAGCAAAATAAGTTGTTTAGTTTAAGATGAATTTGAATTTTGAATTCTAGTTAGGTTGTTAGAATTGTTGAGATATTTGGTTTGTTTTAAATTTCAAATTATGCAGATTATGTATTTTATGTTGGTTATTTAAAGCCCTCAATGCTTAAAAAGAATATTGAAAACCATTTCAATCCATTAAGAGATTTTTCAAACAATACTTTTTGTTGCCCCATTTTTAAAAAACACCAACAATATTTAGTTTCAACTTGCATTAATATTTCATCTATCATTATCTGTGTGATAATTATTTTACTAGCTTGGACTTTGGAACACATGCTTTTGTACCTCCTTTGGATAAGCCAAAACTTATTTATTAATATTCACTAAAAAAAGAAAATAAAACATTAGTGGATGAGTTGGATTTTGCAATAGGGATGCTTTATTTGACCCAATTCTTGAACTATTCAGCAGTGTTACCAAGTTGTCATACAAAGTCATTTTTAAATCCAAGTTGTAGAAGTCATGTTATACTAAAAATGCTATTATAAACTATAAAGTTGGCTGCCCCTTCAAGTTAGCATAATTATTAGTGAGAATACCTATTTAAAAATTGGCATAACTTGTCTATAAATTTGGATACATAGTAGCTAGTTTTCTGAAGCAAATAAGAAAAGAGAAGATCATTCAGAGATGGCATCAAACTCCACCTCAGTTTCTCTCCTTACTCCTTACAAAATGGGGAGTTTTGAGCTCTCTCATAGGTACTGTTTAGTTTTTGTTTTATAACCATATGGTATTCGGAACCCACTAGCTAGACTAATTTAGTATTGGTGCCATGTGGGGGCCATTAAAGGGGGAAGGATTAGGATCTCCCTCAAACCTGAGACCTCTAGTTAATGGTGAAGGGATTCCATCCATCTCACCACATTCTGTGGTGGTAATTGTGTGAATTTCAGTTTACATACAAATACTTCTTGGTTTGTTGTGCACCTTTTCCTTTTGCATGATTGAGAAACTGAAGCATCTATTGTATTATGTTGTGATATGCAGAGTAGTGATGCCACCAATGACAAGGAAAAGATCATACAATAATACTCCACAGTCACATGCTATT
Organism: Solanum tuberosum; assembly: GCF_000226075.1. Lineage (NCBI taxonomy): Eukaryota > Viridiplantae > Streptophyta > Magnoliopsida > Solanales > Solanaceae > Solanum > Solanum tuberosum. Next base: position 132,356 of record NW_006238942.1, on the reverse strand, counting down.
GAATATTATGCTCAAAGAACCACTAAGGGGGGCTTTCTCATTTCTGAATCAACTAGTGCTTCGGACATCTCCAATGGGTAAAGAGTTTTAATTTCTGTGTATATGCTTTTCTGTTTATGAAAAACTTATATCTTAAATATTTTTATTACTGATGCCGTTTGTAGAAATTTGTAAGCCACTAAATATCATGCACAATATACAGTGTTAGAGAACTCCAAATTCGTGAATTTTGAAATAGAATGTGTTCAGACGAAAAGATGTACGTACCTTATAATTCATAAAGCTGATCCTAACTATGTACATTGAGATTGAGATTTTAATTATTGTTGTATTTGAAGGTCCCCAAATATGCCTGGAATTTGGACTGAAGATCAAGCAGAGGCATGGAAGCCTATTGTTGACTCTGTTCATGGCAAAGGTGGTGTCTTTTTTTGTCAGCTTTGGCATCCAGGGCGACTATCTGATTCAAGTCTCAACAATTTCCTTATAGCTTGGAATGCAGGTAATAAATTCATTAAATTAACTTGGATTTGATATATTGCTAGCTAGACTCTCATGTTTGCTGAGGGTAATTTGGCCTAGCCTCTTTATATGGACTTAGGCAATCCTGGTCTCTCGAGCTAGCTAGCTTATTGTTCTGCCTTTCTGAGCTAATGGTGGACAATTTTCTTTTCTTGAGCTTATTTTTGCGATTGAGTTATGTTCAAGATCCATTATGTTACGAATGGAATAACAATAATGAATGCTCTTGTATTTTGTTCTTTACGATGTGTAGTACCTGACGATGGTGAGTACTTCAGACCAACACCAAAGTAACTAAAAGCTAATGAACTCCTTCTCATTGTCAACGATTTTAGAAATGCCGCCCACAATGCCATTGAAGCTGGTAACTTATCCATTATTTTAACACAACTTTAGGACATTGCACAACTTTTACTTGATAAATGGTCACTTGATTAACATGTTAGCATTCCTAATTGAAGGATTTGATGGAGTAGAGATCAATGCTGCAAATAGCTACATAATCGATCAATTCTTGAACGATCAAGTCAACGATAGGACCGATGCATATGATGGAAACATTGAGAACCGTTGTAGACTTGCTCTCGAAATTATAGGAGCAGTTGTGGAAGAAATCGGACCAGACAGAGTTGGCGTAAAACTATCTCTGTTTTCCAAAGTGTTCGGGAGAAAAGACTCGAACCTAGAAGCTCTGTTGACTTATTTGGCTAGTGAACTCACTAAACTTGGAGTTTTATATCTACATGTGTTTGAGCCAAGGGACGAACCTCGTTGCCTAAAATCAATTAGGAATGCATTTGAAGGGACACTTATTGCTTCAGGTGGATATTATAAAACTGAGGGAGATGAAGCAATTACTGAAAGTTGTGCTGATTTGGTGTCATTTGGACGTTTGTTTTTGGCAAATCCTGATTTGCCTAAACGTTTCGAAGTGAATGCACCATTAAACAAGCATGATAGGAGCACTTTCTATAGGACTGATCCAGTTCTGGGCTACACTGATTATCCATCTCTTGAAATTGCTTGTTAGGTTATTATATCTTGGTGAAAAATTAAAGAGCTTGCTTCTAGTTGATAAAGGGGCTGTTGTTTTCTCAATAATAGGAAACTTACTTTGTATGATGTATGCAAGAGGTTGTGTACTTTTATCCTAGGTTGCTTCCTTGGACCCTTTAAAAATGTTCCTTAAAAAATAGACACGAGTTCGACAACATTTTTGAAGAGTGCAAATAACATAACTTTTATCTTGTAGTTTGGTAAGATAAAATGATGATTTACTAGTAAACTTCCAGGATGTGGGAGTGTGTCAAATTATGAAAGTTATATGAGCCAGATTATACCCACTCATATCTGCCTATATTCTTAGGGAAGCAA
>NW_006238942.1:123961-129034 GCF_000226075.1 Solanum tuberosum | reverse complement strand
GGTGGGTGGGTTTAAGGCTATGCGGGGTGGGATGGGATAGGTTTAAGGTTATGCGGGGTGGGTTGAAGTGGGTTTTAAAAAAAACAAATGCAGGGTGGGGCGGGTTGTGGGTATATGTGATTTTATGTGGATTCAAACTTACTTTTAATTTTTTACATGTTATAAGAGTGATAGAACCTTATTTATTAAGATAATTTCTTTAAAGCTACTAAAATATTAAAGATAGTAAATGAAAATGGTTAAATAAACAATAATACAATTTCTTACATGTTTCCCAATTGACCTCTAAAAAATAAAGTTTTTGTTGTAAAATATAAGTAATATACTACAAATAATAATATAGACAAAAGATATATGGGGAGTAGAATGTAGAGATTATCTTATTCAAATGTCTTCATGTCTCTCTATGTCTCTTTACAACGGTGAAAGAACAACCCTATCTATGGGTTGAGAAATCACTCCAAAAGTCACCATAGTAAGTGTCATAATAAATAAATACATTCTTATCCAAAAAGGTTCATAGAACCTAGGGAATACACATATATGATAAGTATAAGTTTATATACAAACTCAATGAACAATCCACTTAGTTCAATGGATTTATAACACTACCCCTTGGATGTCCATAGATAATGTGCCTCATTAAAACCTTACTAGGAAAAACCCAGTGGAAAAAAGCCTAGTGAAGGAAAAAAAGTACACACATCTCATAATACGCTTTAAGTGCTGCCTCATTAAAAACCTTACTAGAAAAATCCAATTGGGACAAAATCATGGTTAAGGAAAAGAGTACAACGTGTATTTCACTCCCCGATGAAAGTTTTACTTGATATCTCGGAGATGATGCATTCCAATCTTATATCTCAACTTCTCAAATGTTGATGTTGGCAATGCCTTAGTGAATAAATCTTTAAGATTATCACTTGTACAAATCTTTTGAACTTCTATCTCACCATTTTGTTGAAAATCATGTGTTAAGAAGAACTTTGGTGAAATGTACTTTGTCCAGTTTCCTTTGATGTATCATTCCTTCAATCGAGCTATGCATACATCATTATCTTCATACATGGTGGCTGGAATATCTCTTTTTAAAGAAAAATCACACAGTTTCCGGCATATGCATAGTCAATAATCTGTATGTGCACCCATTGCACTAATACATGATTATTTTCAATCATTTTCATGAGATTGGAATTAATCTTTATTTATGTTAAGCAATCTCACAACCATTACGGTACTCAATGGAATTGCTTTAATTTTTTCATGGATTTTCATATAACATTCATCGTCTAGCTAGACATGAAAAACATTCATTACACATATTCAAGTATTTCATCTATTGTCAGACTAAAACAAACTTCATTGCATCCATCACAGGAGAATATATCTCCATTTAATAATGTTAGGACTTTTGTGAATCCCTTTATGCCCCAAGGCACAAGCCGTACTTTATATCTTACGATTATACTTTCGCACGATAATGTATTTGTACCCCACTGACATTATATCTTGATCCATGAACTATAAGTCCAAAACATCACTTTTCAAAGTGAAACATAATATACTTGAATTGTGCATTACATTTGGCCAATCATGTATCTGTCCACATTATATAACAAATTTGAACTCAAAATCCTCGTCATCATCTGTAGCATTGAGCGCTACTTCATATCAAAGATACCATCGATAATCTTTTAACTCGATTCCAATACAATATAATTTATCGAGATCTCTTCATATTTCATCATTTCAGGTACCTGAACCTTTGCCAAGGTTTTATGAAATGTTATGTCATCGTGCTCCTTTTAAAGTACTTGCCTTATTATCATGACCATCTTGATCATTTGCTCATCTTCTTCCTTACGAAGTTTTTCATATGGAATCGATTGGTCTATCACGCTTCAGACGTACCATAGACTCTGTCCTTTAAGGACTTCTCATTGGAGCATTTGCAGCTGAATTATAACATAGGGCCAACAAATTCATCTGACAATTAATTTGCAACATTATGCAAATGAATTATCTTTTGAACTTCAAGTTCACATTTTTAAAAAAAACGAGGATCTAGATAATTCATTTCATAATTTTCAGCTGTCAATCATCTCTCCCTCTAATGTTAGAAAAACTAACATTCACCCCAACCTCATTTTGAGATTCATCTTGTGCGTGGTTGAGCAATTAAATCAGATACCGCACATTCAAACTTTAGATGAAAATTTTTTGGTTTCTGACCTTGAACCAATTATGATGGGGATACCTTGTTGGTTTGATGCATATGTGTGTTGCTACATATTAAATAAATTCATCTCATATTAAATCTTATTTGGGAGTTTTGTTCTTGTACCCATGGTTTAGCTATAATTGGAGGAGTACAATTTCTGCTAAAACAACCAGAATTATCAACATAATTTCATAGTTTGGAATTGTGTTCTTAATTTAACAATTTGAGCAAATAACCTTTCAAAAATCAATTTGTAAGTTGACAACAAAGCACATGTGACTATCCCATAAATGCAACTATCATAAAGTTGCAAACGGTCCACATGGCATGGGCCCATATTTATCTTTTTATATGTTCCAAAAATCTTAGGGAGTACAATCTCAACCTTAGCTGGTACAATGATACAATGATCATTTTATCATGAAAACAAGCAACACAAGAAAATTCTTGAAAATCTTTTATTTCTTCATCATATAAACCACACGAATTCTCAATTACTTTTGCATCACATTTAAACCGGAATGGCAAACCGGTCATGCCAACTGATCTTTATTTTTCTCAAACCTCCCGTAGAGGTGAGTTGTGACATATATCATTACTCTCAAACCTCTCATAGATTTGAGTGGTGGCATATATCCAACCCATAATGATTTATCACATCTTGATTCATTCTCTTTCAGAATGATCGAGCATTCACGATGCTTATCACAAGTTACATTCTCTTTAAGGAATGAACTAATCATTTATATGTGCATCATAAATTTGCATTATAAATACATTGTCATGCCTTTGCATGACCCACCTCAACATCACTTTGAAAGGTAAAATTTACCACCACTTTATTTTTCTTTTTTTTGATGGAGGATTTTTATTTATTAGGCCACACAACGACCATGGGTCCAATGACCTTTCATACCATTATGATGATAAAAATTACCTCCACATTTTGAAGGATTATTTAGAGAAACCCATAATGTTCTTCCTTTTATAATTACCACAATGATGACTATTTTAATTATGTACCTCAATGCCCTTATTCATACATTTAATCATTTGTCTTTTTTCAGACTTATTATTCACTGCTACCACATTCATATGATAGAATGGAGCAACTGGACGGATTTCAAACTTATCATGTACTGCTACCACATTCGCTTCAGGGAATGGAGCAAATACAATGGGACAAATTTCATGACTTCTCATCAAAGTCTTAGTCATCATTATATCATCATATGGTGCATTGAGACTCAAACTCAATGTCTAACCCATATAAGGTGTGTTAGGCCATAATTCTATGGGACTTGAACCCAATCCTTATTATCATGGTGCATCAAAACTCAAATTGATGTTTTACCCTCTTGGTGTGATAAAACATAAATCTACCGTCTTACTGATGCTTATCGTGATCAACGACACTAACCTATGGTACGAGTGTCTAGGATCGTCGATAATATAGTAACCCAACCAAGGGTTGGGGGTTGTGTCCCAAGGGAGTAGTTTTGAGAATTTATAGAAAAATAAAATTTAGTTCTAACTAGTCGTAGCTAAAGATATTAACGATTAAAAATATAGTAAATCAAAGGGGGTGACACAAAAGTGTCAATTAACAAATGGGATTTTGTCACAAGTGTAATAAAAACAACAAAATTTAAAGAGGAGATCAAGTATGGGGAGAAGTTCTGGGGTGTGACCGCAATATAAATTGATATAAATCGCTGAGTACATGCTTTCGATAGGAGATTTGTAAGTTAATAGTGACTAGGCTAAGCTTTAGATGGAAATAAGTTCCCTCTCAGGCAACTTACCCCGTTTCAAACGGGTTCCTCTTGAACACCCATTTGCTACATGAAGGCCATCCTACGCCTTATCCCACTCACTCTCTCGAGCTGAGTGTTAGGATATGGGACTAGGGCTCACCCTCTCGGGCTGAACCTCATGTCGATCCACTCCTTAGGCCATCAGTCTAGCGGTCTTGGTTTCGCGACCCCTCTCTCTCTCTCGCAAGCCGAAAACACATAAGTGGTTTTGTATTTGCAACTACAAACCCATTAAATTAAACCACAACCACTAGGTGAAATCACCATTAAAATACATCTAACATATCAGCAAGCAAGACCCAACAAGAATATCAACCCATATTTGCTAAATCACACCCCAAGAATGGGGATTTTAGCCACACATCAAGAACTAAGAAATTATACCTAACATGATAAAAAAATCAACTGGGTATAAGAAATTAAACCTTGAATTAAGCAAAGGAAAGTGAATAGAGAAGACCCACTTCCAACTTGGAGAAGATGAAAATGAAGAATCCAAGAGACCCAACTCCAAATCTAGAAGATGAAACCCTCTTCTTCTTCAAGTCTCCAAGACCCTCTCACTTAGAGCAAAAAGTACTATTCTATATGAGAATTATAATAATTGTTAGACTCTCCTCTAAAAATTAATAAAAAGTTTAGTATTTATAGACTTCAGAAAATATTGCTGGCGGATTGCTCGGCGAGGTTAGTCGGAATCACCGATTAACTCAGCGATTAGCCCTTTGGTGTAGTTCGTCGCCGTCTTGCACCAACCTTCAACATCGTTGTGCATAGTACTACTTCGCGAAACTTCTCGGTGATGCGCCGACTGCTCCCTTTTCCGCTGACTTGATCCTTTCCTTCAGGGCTCAGCATACTGGAACAAAGGGCGGAGTGCGTCCTTTCGGCGAATCGCCAGGCGTGCTTGGTAATGCTCAGGCTTCAGCTTCTTCGTTCTTTTCAGCCTTTTTGTTCCTTTTTGCGCCTAAGTGTCCATGCTTCCACTAAAACTTCAAATACCTGAAACTTAAGAGTTTTCATCAGATATTGAGA
>NW_006238942.1:99883-123579 GCF_000226075.1 Solanum tuberosum | reverse complement strand
TCTAGTGCTTCTAAGTCATCTTTTTATTTACCTCCATGGATTGCTTGGAAACCCCGTTTCTCTTGTACTTTATTCCACAACCTTTTTTTTGAAGGGGTTCTATTATTATGCAACACCATGGGTTAAGGGAGACTTTTCTTACACTTCTTGACTTCTCCTTTTCCTTTTCACCACATCCCCAACTTAGGCTTTTGGCCTAAGTTGGCTATTCGCTAAACCACAAATCAAGAGGATTATAAGTAGTGGATCAAGTAAGGTCTAGGGTTCATCAAGGTTCTTCCAAAGAAAGGTAAGGCTCAAAGGGTGTTCAAGAGAGTTTCACACGCTCACGGGTAGGCCACAAAAGAGGTATATGTCAAATTTGGCTCACACACTTCAAAAGTTGCCTAAGATCATTTCAAGAGCACACCTTACTAAATCAATCAGACTAACGGGGTAAATTCTATGTTTGTTCATGCAAGGTTCAAAGTAAGCTCATCATACAAGGCATCGACACTTAAGTCAAACAAGACCACACACTTGCGCTAGTGTGCAACAGTCATTACAAGAGAATCAATTCGATAAATGGCTAATCACAACGCGATGCAAAGAGTTCACATATTGTCTATGCAACTTCATTTGGTCTCATAGTAGCCGTACATTCATGTTCGTTCAATTGAGAGCACTATTCAAGTCATCGGTATTGATCGAAACCGAGACTCAATATTTGCAAAAGAATAGCCACATTCAAATCACGAGGGGTGGAAAAAATGTGCGAAAAATTCAAAAATCTTCGGAAGGGATCAAAATCATTTTGTAATTAAAAATAAAAGAAGCCTTCAAGCTCAAGCATCCATAGAAAAGCAGTATTTAACATAATTTAAAACAGAACAACCCAACTATGAACACAAAAGGTGAGGGCCTCACCCCACCACAATTAGAAGGTATTTGTCCTCAAATGCAAATAACAAAAATAGCCAACAAGTCAATCAAAGAAATACAGAGAGGGAGTTAAGGGGGGAGGGGAATCCTGTTTATGCATTCGTTTCATCTGCATGTGCATTGGTGTTTGATGCATCAACTTGATGTAAAATAATAGCTCCCGAAGTGTTTCCATTCTAGTTTGCATTGTTTCCATTTGCCATAGTTTCTGCAGCGATGTTAGCCTCACCCATTCTATCCACGTCATGAGCCGCCAAAAATGAATCTATGGTTGTGTAAAATCCGCATCTCCACGGAGGAATGGTGGGGTCAATAGGAATCCTTCTTCTGGTCCTAGCTTCCTTGGTATATTTCCTTTGTCTGGATAGCTCTGCTTTTTTTTTCATCTTCTTTAAACTCGCGTGCTCTTAAGTTTTGGGGTGGTTCATTTCTTCCTGCGACTTTTGGTCTAGTCATTTCGGCAAAGACTTTGAATACAAGTTAGACAGTCATTTAAACAGGAGAAATGAGGGTTCCAAGTGCAGAATTGCTTCGCCAAACTAGTTGGCGAAGTGCTTATCTAGCTAGGCTATTCGCTAAAAATGATGTACGAATGATATAAGGGCGGAGACAAAAGGTGAACAAACGGTTCGTTTGGCGAGTCGCCGAGTGCGACTTGCGATTTAGACTGACCGCCTAAAGCCACAGATCAATCGATACTTATAGCATCTTGTCAAAGGCGAAATGAGGACATTAAGCGAAACGCCGAGCAATTCGGCTAGTTTTGTTCATTTCGTCGAACAGCTAAACGTGTTTATTTTTAACCCATTTCTCTCAAATTTCACCCCGCAACCCAGATAATGCAATTTTAGGCTTAAATAACACAATTTCAACGAAGATCCATAGAAGTTTCATATTTTCCCCCACGTAAAAATCCAACTCAAAGTACAGTTGAATGGGAATCCCTCAAATCACGCGACAACTACTGAATCATAATCAATAATACATGCAATCCTAGTAACTCAGAGACTTAACATCGATTTTATACTATCAATCATTAAGCAAATGAGTACAATTTTTTTTATAAAATAACTAAAGGGTTCGATTACCAACCTTTGGTGCTGGATTAGACTGTACTGATGTGCTAGGCAACAATGCGATCCAAATCCGCGCACAATTCACTTAACTAAAATACTCCGAAAGTGCAAGAAATAATAAAACTAGAGTGCATGTGTGAGTTTGGGAAAGTGCAAAAGTGATGGAAAGAGAATGAAGTTTGAGTTTTTTACACATTTTTCGGAAAAACCGTCCAGTTCTTGTTCATTCGGCGACATTAATTCTGATCGCCGACCCTCTTGGCGATTCACAGAGTGTTCACTTGTCCCGCCAAGTTTTACAGATCCAAACCTAAACTGGGTTGGATCAAACGACGGAGTGTGTCGGGGTCGCCGAACCATTTGGCGATTCGCAGAACGGATCTTTCATTCGCCAATCTGCGCTTCTCATTCAATTTCCACGCTTTCACCTGCGCAATAAACACACCATTATTTTATCAAAATAAAACAAAGCAATAAAGAGATTTGGGTTGCCTCCCAAACAACGCCTTAGTTAGCTTCGTGGCACGACGCAAGTCCAACTTCAAACCTCATTCTTGGGGTTAGCCATAATATCACTAGGCAAACCCCCTTGTTGTCTCGGATTGAGATGAGACGAGATATGACCCATTTGGGTCTCTAACTGCTTGATTGAAACTGAATGAAAGGTAACAGTCTAGCTGAGGGTAGACACTTCTTCTTTCATGCCTTTCAACATTTTGTCTGACCCTTCAACTTTGTTTAGGATACGCGAAAGTATATCCTCGGACCTACCACCTTCCGAATCCTTGGGCTTCTGACGCTCGTGGGGAGGCACATATCTATCTTTCTCCCCATCCTTCCAATTTGGATTACGGTCCCTCCATTCACGATCTTGATCCTTCCAGCTGTCATCTTTAACCCATCCTTGGTTACCACCCTGCCTTGGGTAGTTTGAACGATAGCTCCCGCCTTGGTTAGCTAGAAAATTTACTTCTTCGTCATACATGGCGTCAAACTTCATTTTCTCAGGATTCGCACCCCCGACTCCCACAACATTGACACCACGGACACTAGCCCCCATGATATTTTTGGATAAAATGTCAACCTGCGTCATGATCTTGGCCATGTTTTGGTCTCTCTCATTGTCTTTTTCAACCTGCTCCTTCGATAGCTGAAATGTGACCAGTGAGACCTGGTCTTCGCGGGTGTACCATACCCTATTGATGGTTGTCATGCCATCGAGAAGTTGAGCTGCTACTGCATATGGTTGTTTCATTAATCCTCTGGGCGAGAGTTGGTCAGCTACACCTTTGTTTACCGAGTCTAGACTCTACATGGCGTCAAACTTCATTTTCTCAGGATTCGCACCCCCGACTCCCACAACATTGACACCACGGACACTAGCCCCCATGATATTTTTGGATAAAATGTCAACCTGCGTCATGATCTTGGCCATGTTTTGGTCTCTCTCATTGTCTTTTTCAACCTGCTCCTTCGATAGCTGAAATGTGACCAGTGAGACCTGGTCTTCGCGGGTGTACCATACCCTATTGATGGTTGTCATGCCATCGAGAAGTTGAGCTGCTACTGCATATGGTTGTTTCATTAATCCTCTGGGCGAGAGTTGGTCAGCTACACCTTTGTTTACCGAGTCTAGACTCTGGTAGAAGTATTGAAGGAGCACATTATCAGGTAGACCATGGGTTGGGCATTGTAGCACAAAATTTTTAAATCAGAGCCAAGTTTCGTGCAGAGGTTCTCCATTCAGACGCTTGAAGCTTTGGATGATATCCCGAATAGTCATCATCTTCGAGGGAGAGAAAAATCGCACATTAAATGTGGTAACCAACTCCTCCCACGAAGTGATTGAGTTACATGGCAACTCATCCAGCCATTTGCATGCCTTGCCCATCAATGAAAAAGGGAATAGCCTCAATTGAACTGATTCTTGAGAGATGTTTTTGAACGAGAATAGTCCACACACATCTACGAAGTTTCGAAGATGCTCGTGTGGGTTCTCATGAGCTAATCCACTGAAAAGTCCCTTTAGTTGCAAAAGTTGCAACATGGTGCTTGTTATGTGGAACACCGCATTTCCCTCTACTGGAGGTAGACATATAGCTCCAACACCTCCCATGAGATGCAGATCATTGATATTGGGCTCTTGGACATCGTTGAGGTTGGCGATGTCGTCTTGGTGGCCTACCTGGCTACCGTTGCTACCATTAACACTCATGCTTTATGAAATATTTACACAACAACCAAAACAAAACTAAAAATTAGGTAAGTAGACTACCACTAAGAAGAACAAGAATTCTACTAATCTAAAAATTCTCAAATAACACCACTCCCCCAGCAACGGCACCATTTTGATGCTTATTGTGACCAACGACACTAACCTACGGTACGAGTGTCTAGGATCGTCGATAATATAGTAACCCAACCAAGGGTTGGGGTCGTGTCCCAAATGAGTGGTTTTGAGAATTTATAGAAAATAAAATTTAGTTCTAACTAGTCGTAGCTAAAGATATTAACGATTAAAAACATAGTAAATCAAGGAGGTGCCACAAAAGTGTCAATTAACAAATGGGGATTTTGTCACAAGTGTAATAAAAACAACAAAATTTAAAGGGGAGATCAAGTATAGGGAGAAGTTCTTGGGGTGTGACCGCAATATAAATTGATATAAATCGCTGAGTACATGCTTTCGATAGGAAATTTGTAAGTTAATAGTGACTAGGCTAAGCTTTAGATGGAAATAAGTTCCCTCTCGGGCAACTTACCCCGTTTCAAATGGGTTCCTCTCGAACACCCATTTGCTACATGAAGGCCAGCCTATGCCTTACCTCACTCACTCTCTCGAGCTGAGTGTTAGGATATGGGACTAGGGCTCACCCTCTCGGGCTGAACCTCATGTTGACCCACTCCTTAGGCCATCAGTCTAGCGGTCTTGGTTTTTGCGACCTCTCTCTCTCGAGCAAGCCGAAAACACATGAGTGGTTTTGTATTTGCAACTACAAACCCATTAAATTAAATCACAACCACTAGGTGAAATCACCATTAAAATACATCTAACTTATCAGCAAAAAAGACCCAACAATAATATCAACACATATTTGCTAAATCACACCCCAAGAATGGGGTTTTTTAGCCACATATCAAGAGATAGAAATTTATACCTAAATGAGTTTGCATTCAAATGGGTATGAAGATTTAAGTCTTGTTACATGCCAAGAATGAAGAATCCAAGAGACCCAACTCCAAATCTAGAAGATGAAACCCTCTTCTTCTTCAAGTCTCCAAAACCCTCCCACTTAGAGCAAAAAGTACTATTCTATATGGGAATTATAATAATTGTTCGAATCTCTCTAAAAATTAATAAAGAGTTTAGTATTTATAGACTTCAGAAAATAGTGCTGGCGGATTGCTCGGCGAGGTTAGTCGGAATCGCCGATTAACTCGGCGATTCACCCTTTGGTGTAGTTCGTCGCCATCTTGCGTCAACCTTCAACATCGTTGTGCTCTGTGTCATTGGGCGACATAGTACTGCTTCGCGTAACTGCTCGGCGATGCGCTGACTGCTCCCTTTTCCGCAGACTTGATCCTTTCCTTCAGGGCTCAGCATACTGGAACAAAGGGCGGAGTGCGTCCCTTCGGCGAATCGCCAAGCGTGCTTGGCGATGCTCAAGATTCAGCTTTTTCGTTCTTTTCAGCCTTTTTGTTCCTTTTTGCGCCTAAGTGTCCATGCTTCCACTAAAACTTCAAATACCTGAAACTTAAGTGTTTTCATCAGATATTTAGAATAAATAAGAATTTGAGGACACTATTTCTATTAAAATAAAGCCCTAAATGAGTCCAATTTGTGGACTCATCACTTACCCTCAAACATTTTTCATTATGGTATATCTGGACTTTAACCTGGTGTTTTGCCCTTTTGGTGCGATGGGACTTGAATCCACTGTCTTACCCTTAATCAACTATATAATAGACCAAGGTACAATATGACTCACCCTTTGAGTATTTCAAAATAATCAAAATAATATTCAAACTCATGCTACTAAAACTTAATACCTTCTTCTATTTAAGGAATTTTGTGGAGCATGTCATATTCAACTAGTAGTAGTATATGCCTTTGGTTCTGGTAAATGTTAGTGACCGAACACTATTGTATTCTAAATCATAAAAATATTCTAGAAAATACATACCTGATTTTATGCATATTATACCTTGATTCCAGTAGTTATCATTTTCCTTCTTGATTCTGATAACGAGATCAACCAAAACATGAGCTAAAGAAAAACTAAAACTCAATCTCAATTGACTAGAGTCTCGTGCTGATAATGTGTTGTAAAATATAAGTAATATACTACAAATAACAATATAGACAAAAGATATATATATANTAGAATGTAGAGGTCATCTTATTCAAATGTCTTCATGTCTCTCTATGTCTCTTTACAATGGTGAAAGAACAACCTTATTTATAGGTTGAGAAATCACTCCAAAAGTCACCATATTAAGTGTCATAATAAATAGATACATTCTTATCCAAAAAGGTTCATAGAACTTAGGGAATACACATAGATGATAAGTATAAGTTTATGGATAAACTCAATGGACAATCCACTTAATTAGTTCAATGGATTTATATCAGTTTTAAGTTATTATCTATTAAATTAATATAACTTAATGAAAAAATAATTTATTTTTATGAATTTTATTTTTAGTATCAAATCAACTAGAAAAAGAAAATATTAAAAAAATTATGCGGGGCGGGTTCTTGCGGGGGGGGGGGGGGTCTATGCGGGGAGGAGTGAGGTGAGTTGAAAATGAAAAAGGTAGTTATGCGGGGCGGGTTAAACAATTTGCAGATTAAGCTCAACCCGCCCCGCCCCATTGCCATCCCTTAATATTCTAGACCATTGTCATGTATTTTTTCGATTTCTCATGCGGTGTTTGGTATCCATATTGGAGTAAATGTTATCAGAAGAAAAAAGCACAAAGAAGCTCTAAGGTTCGTTGAGGCTTTAAGTCCAAAGTGCAAATAAAGTGTGAACTTTAATGAGGAAAAAAGTATAAAGGCTGACAAAATACAAATATATATGTTTAACCCAACACTAATTTATAAGCATGAATGACAAATAAATGAAAAATAAAATAAAAATAATCACGATAAAGTGAAAATATAAATTACTTAGTGTCATCTCTACCTAAGAGGTTCGTCGGCAAGGAAAAGTATGTCTTATAACCTTGATGATGACATTGAAGCGCACATTAAGCGAGGTGAAGCGCTAGCCTCACTTCAGGGCTTAAGCGCGCTTAAAACGTGCTTTTGATAACACTAATTAGGGCTTCAACTATTCTGGAGATGCATTAGGCTCATTATCGGGATATTACTCCCTTACAAGATTATTCACATACCAAAAACTCAAATCCGAGACCTCTAGTCCATCCTACCGTATAACTATAGAGTCAAGTCTTCTACACATTAGCCTCAATAAATTGTAAAACTTCAGATTTGTTCAAATTTAAGCTGATCTGTATAATTACATGATATATATCATATGATTAATTTAAATATTTGAGAACATGAGCAAATATTTTTCAAAATTTGAATTGAAAATGTCAATCAGCCCACCCATCTTATTTGACCAGCCAACATCTATGTTTTTCAATGAATGTGGTTTCATGGAATAGTTTTATTGATTAAATATTTTAATTTCTTTCTTAAATTTATATAATCAGCCGCCCCTCATGCATGTTAAATTGCGTGGGAAAAGACCAATTATCTTATTAAAGTTTCAACTTGCATTATATATTTCATCTGCAAGATAACTAACTTGGACTTTGGGACACATGCTTTGTTGGACAGCTCATACATTGCTATTTCTTAATCCTTCTGACCTGAAATAATGAGTCGGTATAACCTCTCTCGAGTTTAGCCATAAGAATACACTGAACTGTGTGATAGGGGGAAAACTAAGGATTTCGTGCTTGCAAGGATGAATTGTGGCCTGTGGAAGCAACAACTGATCTGTTGGAAAGTTCCTATATAAGTTGTCGGATTTTTTTTTTTCTTGGAATGCATAGTTCAAGTTGAGTTCCCTTTTATACCTTCCAAGACATCGAGAGGGTAGGTATAGTGGTGTGCATCGGTCGGTTCTATATATTATCAATTTGTTTAATCGGTCCGGTAAATTGGTCGGTTCGATTTTTGCAGACCCCTAGGTAGGTAGAGCACTTTCACTTTTTTAAGCTTTGATTTTTGGCATAAAACATAAAGGCATAATACATAGATATGTCCTTTAACTTTGCCTCAACTCATATTTTTGTTCTCCAACTTTGGGTGTGCACTCAACACTTAAACTTATATAAAGTTGAATAAATAGACATGACACGCGTCTTACGTGGCATCCTACATAACAATTTGATTTCTATGTGACATCCTATGCCACGTAGGACTCATGTGTCTACTTGGTTCAACTTTATACAAACTTAAGTGTCTACTTATGCACATCCAAAGTTAAATGACATAAATGTAAAACGAGGCTAAGTTAAAGGGCACATTTATGTATTATGTCAAACATAAATGTGCCCTTCAACTTGGCTTCAACTTGCATCTATGTCTTCCAAGTTTGGGTGTGCACAAGTAGACACTCAAACTTGTATAAAATAAAACAAATAGCCATATTCGTCTTACGTAGTGTCCTACATGACAATTTTGTGTCTTACGCATGACATTCTACATATAATATGCCACGCAGGATGAGTGCGTCTACTTGTTCAATTTAGACAATTTTAAGTGTCTACTTGTACATACCCAAAATTAGAGGACTTAGATGTCAACTAAAGCCAAATTAAAGAACATATTTATATGTTATGCCCTTGATTTTTCCATCCACTTGAAATGGTAAAAGGCACTTAAAAATTAATTAAGCACTTTTATATTCTTAATTAGATCACCTATTCTGAATAGTTTTCATACAAGTTGTTAGTGGTTAGCATAATATTTTAGTGAGAGTAGACATTTAAATATTGACCAAACTTGTGTATAAATTTTGATATTTGCTAGTGGTTTTTAGTGAAGCTAACAAGAAAAAAAAGTTCATTGAGACTGAGATGGCAGCAAAGTCCAGCCCAGTTCCTCTCCTTACTCCTTACAAAATGGGAAGTTTTGAGCTCTCTCATAGGTACTGTGTAAATGTAAATTTGTGAATTGTGTTACTAGAAAGTGCTTTGTTTTTGTGTGACTAAGAAATTGTATTATATGTTCAGAGTAGTGATGCCACCAATGACAAGGAACAGATCATACAATAATACTCCACAGCCACATGCTATTGAATATTATGCTCAAAGAGCTACTAAGGGAGGCTTTATCATTTCTGAATCAACTAGTGCCTCTGACATTTCCAATGGGTAATATCTCTCTCTCTCTTTTTTACTAAATGATATCTATTATTTGAGGGTCCGTAGTTCCATCTACGGGCTGTAGACATGGTCCGTGTAAATCAGGCTAATAGTCAAGTCTCAGTACTTTGATCTACGAGTCAATCTACGACCTGTCAACGGAACTCGTAGAAATCTGGCTGAATGCCAACTGTCTCTGAAATCATTCTACGGACACTATCTACGGTCCATGGTCCATTCCACGAGCCGTAAACACCATTAGTAAAAGTCGGAAGAATTTCACTAACTCTGAACCTGATCTATGAGCCTCATCTACGGTCCGTGGTTCCTTTTACGGCTCGTAGATGTGGTCCATAAAAAATCAGATTTTTCTGGAAATCTGCATGTTCTGAACTTAAAATATCTGGGGTATTACAAAAACCATCTATTTTCTGGTAAATACATTACAATATGTTTTTTCATACTTTCAATATTCAATTGTAGCTAGTCTTACACCTTCTAATCGACCTGAATTGCGTACTGATGATGATTCATAACTGTTAGTATATATGAGACTTATTTTAGTTATTGTTGTATTTGAAGGTCTCCAAATATGCCTGGAATTTGGACTAAAGATCAAACAGAGGCATGGAAGCCCATTGTTGACTCTGTTCATGGCAAAGGCGGTGTCTTTTTTTGTCAGCTTTGGCATCCAGGGCGACTATCCGATTCAACTCTCAACAATTTCATAATGTTTTGGAAAGCAGGTAATGTATTTAATATAATGCTAGCTAGATTCTCATGTTTGCGCTGATGGTAATTAGGCCTAGTCTCTTTATATGGACTTAAGCAATCCTTGTCTCTCGAGCTAGCTAGCTTTTATGGTTCCGTCTTAATGAGCTAATGTTGAACCATTTTCAGTTCTTGAGCTTATTTTTGTGATTGAGTTAAGTTCAAGATCCATTCTTTTGATATATCTTACTAATGGAATAACAATAATGCATGCTCTTGTATTTTGTTCTTTACGATGTGTAGTACCTGACGATGGTGAGTACTTCAAACCAACACCAAAGCAACTAAAAGCTAATGAACTCCCTCTCATTGTCAACAATTTTAGAATTGCAGCCCGCAATGCCATTGAAGCTGGTAATAACTTATCTATTGATTTAACACAACTTCACCACATTGCACAACTTTTACTTGATAACATGTTGTTGTTCCTCAAAATGAAGGATTTGATGGAGTCGAGATCAACTCTGCAAACAGCTACATAATCGATCAGTTCTTGAATGATCAAGTCAACGACAGAACCGATGAATATGGTGGAAGCATTGAGAACCGTTGTAGACTTGCTCTAGAAATTATAGGAGCAGTTGTGGAAGAAATTGGAGCAGACAGAGTTGGCATAAAACTCTCTCTATTTTCTGAAGTGTATGGAAAAAAAGACTCGAACCCAGAATTTCTATCGACTTATTTGGCTAGCGAACTCACTAAGCTTGGAGTTTTATATCTACATGTGTTTGAGCCAAAGGACGAACCTCGTTGCCTAAAATCAATAAGGAGTGCATTTGAAGGGACACTTATTGCTTCTGGTGGATACAATAAAACTGATGGAGATGAAGCAATTACTGAAAGTTATGCTGATTTGGTTTCATTTGGACGTTTGTTTTTGGCAAATCCTGATTTGCCTAAACGTTTTGAAGCGAATGCACCGTTGAACAAACATGATAGGAGCACTTTCTATAAGACTGATCCTGTAGTTGGTTACACTGATTACCCGTCTCTTGAAATTGCTTGTTAATTTGGTTATAATCTTTGTGAAAAACTATGTTTTGCTCGGACTCTTAAAAAATGTCGACAGGGGACTATTGGATCCTCTAAAATTAGTGCAGTCCGAGCAACGTAGATGAACAATAATGTTGTTTGCTTCTAGTTGATAAAAAGGGGGTATTGTTTTCGAAATAATAATAGGAAACTTACTTTGTATTGATGTATTCAAGAAGGAAGTTATGTACTTGTATGTACCTCTAATATTTGTTTATAGTCTTGATCATTGTCTAGCATTTATTTTTTGTTTTTTCATATATCCAGTGTTTGAACCCGAGACCTCAAATGGAGGGATCCTATTCATCCATATCGTATTTTCCTAATGAAGTATTCAGAGCACAAGTGGTAGGCAATCACTCTTTTATTTTCCCAATTTATATAAACCAGCTCTTCTCACTTCCATTTTATTTCACTTTTCTTCCCTATACTATGCTTCACTTTTTCTTGGTGTATTTGCATAAAGATTCAATCTTTTTGGTGTTTCGATTAATGGGTTGCTCCGTTTCTCGTTCCTATCATGACTTTGGTACCAGAAATGTATCAAACTCACATTCAGCTCCAGTTTCAACAACACTCTTCCTACCGACACCTCTAATTCACCATCCACCTCTTTGTAAAGGGGACACCAATCACTTAGTTTCACTCACTTCCTCTACCTATGGATCGCTTGATCATCGAGTTCTAGACAACCCCACCACATCTGAGGATGACCCTTTATCTCCTGATGCAACAATCAACACTTGGGAGCTAATGGAAGGCCTTGATGACATAGATTTTCGTATGGTTTCGTCCCCTGTATATGATATTCAGAAAGAATTGGTGAAGTCTAATGAGCACCCGAGTACGAAGCCATTATGGAAGCATTTGTCTGAGGAATCATTGTTGGCGAAAATGGATCCTAATGTAGCTTTAAGTTATAGAAAAGCATTGTACTCTTCCAAACAATATAAGCATGATCAGGATGATAGTTCAAGTTGTTTGAGCTCATTTTCGCGTAATACTGATCACATCTACTTAAAAGGTACTGAAGATAAGATTGTAGTGTATTTTACTAGTCTGAGGGGAATCAGGAAGACTTATGAAGATTGTTGTTCCGTGCGTATGATCTTTAAAGGGGTTCGTGTATGTGTAGACGAAAGGGATATCTCTATGGATTCATCGTATAGAAAAGAGTTACAAGATGTGTTACAAGGTAAAACACTAAACTTGCCTCGGGTGTTTATAAGAGGGAAGTACATTGGTGGTTTAGAAGAGATTAAACAACTTCATGATACCGGAGAATTGGCTAAGCTTTTAGAAGGGTTCGCGGTTATGAATGATGGATTCACTTGTGAAAGTTGTGGTGAGGTGAGGTTTGTACCATGTCCTAGTTGCAACGGAAGCCAGAAATTGTTCGAAGAGGAGGAAGGGAAGTCGAGGAGGTGTCCACATTGCAACGAAAATGGATTGATTCGTTGCCCCGGGTGCTGCCCTTGAATGCAGCTAGCTCTGGGATTGATCACTTAGGGTTCTTTGTTCTTGTTATTACAAGTATATTTGTACATGGATATGTCTAGGTGCAAAAAGTATATTGTATACACTTGCAGTAAGTTATGTACTCTCAAGTTATGTCGCTCGGATACTTCAATAATAGTACGTGTTGAATCCTTCAAATTTCAAAATAGTATATTTTTGAAGGATCCGACACGAGTATGATAACTTGTCTACATCATTTATTGTCGGTGGCTACTAATCTTGCCTTACTATGGAACCAAGTGGCAAATGCAAAAATGCCAAAATTCAAGAGAAATATTTAGTTATGGCCCCATTTCTTAATAATAATGATAAGGATGTTAGATAAGACAGTTGCAATACATTGGAGCTGTATATTAATTAATCACCAGAAATTTTGGCTGGTTATCTGTTTCTGCCATAATTGTTTAGTAAATGATTTTTTTAAATTTAGATAATGGTTTAAAGATGCATTTTGAGTAAATTGATGAAAATGTCATGAGCAAACATTACTCCAACAGTTAAATTTTTTGTAAAATGTTAAATGATTATTTAATGTTTTATCAATCTCAAAGAGCTATATTTGCACAACTACTAAACAATGGGAAAAATTCTAAATAATGGCCTAACAAGAAATATTTGCATAAATCAACCTTTAATAAGTTGTCTCGAGTCATAAAGAGGATATTGATATATTTATTAGTAATTTAATTATTTGATATTCTGTATTCACTTACTTGACTATTTTGAATCTACCGCGTAGGGCCCGATCCATTAAAGGAAAAGTTGGCCGGCTCAAGTATATTTGTAGCCTAAAGCCGAAATCAAATGGAGGCCTTAAACTTTATTTCATGGAAAAATTACATAAGTGAAGGTCTTTTATTTAATAATTACCACTTTTAAGTATACTTTTAATATATTACCATTTTTGTCAACTTTTGGCAATACTTACTTAAAACAATTTTGTTCCTTTAAACTTAGCAAAAAATGTTGTCATTCGCAACTTTTAGCAATATTGTCATTTAGCCAAATTGTTATACATGGTTAAAAGAATAATGTTGACAAATGTCATAAATATTTTTTAAAAATTATACACGTAAGTGATTTTCCCTTTTTTCATTTATTTTTATGAAGTTTATTATAGCCAGTTCAATTAAGACATAGTATTCTAGATGTGACAAACTTCTTCTAATAATTCTTTTGAAAAGTTCACATTTTCTACAAATAATACTCAATATTTTTTTAAGAAAATACCTACAACTTATTATTGCTAAAGAAAATGAGTGCCCTTAAATTTGAGAACTAATGCACTTGTTTTTTTTTTTCTAAGCATGTAGAGTCGATCCTGAGTTCTTCCTACCAAAAATTTCTCCATTTCCACAAGGACTCATTAATTATAAATGAAGAAATCCTATTCATTTTACCACATATCGTTAATAATATGAGGATGTCATTAACATAATACATAATGTTTAGGAGTTCCAATACTATTACACTGTACACCATTTAACGAAAGGCATGATCATAATCATCGATATGGGATTTACGATTCTCACCCCTAATGTATGCTCTCTTTTGTGACTTACACCGTATTTTATTATTTTTAATAATTTACACTGCCTAATCTTTTTAGTCTACAAGGATAAATTAATAGAAAAAATAGCATGTTAGTATATTTGTTAGAATTTTAAAATATAATAATTAATAGTTAAATTACTTTCTACCAATAACATATTTGATTGTTCTAGTCTTTCTTTTTTAATACACGTATAAAGCCATAAAAATAAAGATTAAAACAAACACTTCCATCTACTTACAAACAAAAACCCTACAAAAAAGAAAGAAAAAAGAGGAGCCCACAAAAAATCTGAATTTGATTTTAATAACTTATATAAATCAGAAGAAAAAAAAGTGTAATGAGTTGATGGAGTAGCAGCAATAACTAGTTAAACACCACAAATACCAATTGGTTGAAAGAAATAATTGTTTGATCAAAATAAAAGAGATTTATCTTCAAGCATTAATGGTGTCCCCTCCAGAGAGTTTAATGTTGAGACTAATGGTGTGTTTGGTATGGAGGAAAACATTTTTTGGAAAAAGTTTTCCATTTTTATCATGTTTGGTTGGCTTAAATGTTTCGAAAATATTTTCCAAATCAACTCATTTTCCTCAAATTTAAGGAAAATTACTTCCCTTCCAAAATTAAGGAAAACATTTTCCAAAACTCTACTTCATCCTTTAATTTTTTTATTACCCTCCTCATACCCCGCACCTGACCACATTAAAAAAAATTAATTTTTTTTAAATTTTCTCATTTTTATCCCTAAAAACAAAAAATTAAAAAATTAAAAAATATTTTTGAAATATATTTTTTTTACCTCACCCAACCCATATCGCCACCCCTGCTCCCCCCCCCCCCCCCCCAAAATTGCTTTAGAAAAATATTATAAAATATATGATTTTAAACTTTTACGCCACTCCCCAACCAAACCAGGCCAACCCCTCCCACGCCAGCCCGTCAATTTGTTTTTTAAAAAAATATTTTTAACGCCACCCTCACCCCTACCCACCCCATACCCCTCTCCCGCCACCCCGCCAACTTTTTTGAAGAAAAAATTATTTTTGGGAAATATTTCAAATTTTTTAAAAAAATTATTTTTACGCCACCCTCATTTAACACCTCGTATCCGAAAACAGACCAAACGAGCAGATTTCTAGAAATTGCAGGTGCAACCCACGGTTGCCACCCACGAACCGTAGGGTGACTCACGGCCCATCCTAGTGGTCAGTGGATGGCCACTTGCAACCCTCCCCAGAAAATCAGACAAAAACTATTCTAAGGCATGACCCACGACCAGACCCATAGACAATAGGTCAGACCACAAACCATGGTATAAGTCAGTGAATCGAGGCCTCAAAACCTGGTCTCTAAAGTCGATTGACGGACTAACAAGATGGATCGTGGATCAGTCCACGGACCATCGATCAGTCCGTAGGTCGAGACCCTCAGGACCCCTCAGAACTTGGTCTCTGAAGTCGATTGACGGACTGACAGGACGGATCGTAGATCAGTCCACGAACCATCAATCTGTCCGTAGGTCGAGACCTTCAGGAACCCAGAACCCATTCTCTGAAGTCGATCGACGGACTGACAGAATGGACCGTGGGTCAGTCCATGGGCCGTCAATCAGTCCCGTCGGTGGCTTTAGCAGCTTTTAAGTCAGGGGTCGTTTGGTCAGGAATTCATGAATTTGAGGCAATGTAACATGACAGTCCAAGAGTACGGACTCAAGTTCACCCAACTCTCCAGGTATGCTCCTCACATGGTTGCCAATTCCAGGGCTCAAATGAACATGTTTCTTTATGGGGTATCCAACTTAGTGAAAACAAAATGTAGAAATGCTATGTTGCTAGAAAATATGAACATCTCTAGGCTCATGACTCATGCTCAGCAGGTTGAGGGAGATAAGCTTAGGGAACACACTAAGGATAATAAAAAGGCTAGAACAGACAACTATGAGTATTCTCAACAGAAATCGGGTGGTGGAAATCGCTCGCAGTTTCAGCCAAAGTCTTCAGATCCAACACCTTCATCACCTAGTGTTCCATCTTCCAAGTTTCGACAGGATTAGTAAGGTAGGGAATCAGGCTCTAAGTCTCAGGGGAGTGTTTCAGGCACCAAAACCTACCTAACTTATCCAAAGTGTGGTAAGAACCATCGGGGAGAGTGTCTTGCAGGAAAGGAACAATGTTTTAGGTGTGGACCAAACTCGGGGAGAGTGTCTTGCAGGAAAGGAACAATGTTTTAGGTGTGGTCAGTTTGGTCACAGGTTGAGAGATTGTCCTTCTACTAAACAGGGTCAAGGAGGCAACAATAGTAGGGCTCAGTCCACAACATCAGCAACACCAACAGGTCACTCGACTCAACAGGTAACTCATCTGGTACAGGTGGCGGACAACGCCAAAACATGTTGTATGATCTTCAGGCTCGCCAGGATCAGGAAGATTCTCCTGATGTGATTACTGGTACGTTTCGAGTTTTTAACTTAGATGTTTATGCTTTGTTAGATCCAGGGGATGCTCTTTCCTTTGTAACTCCCTATATAGTAGTAAACTTCATTGTTAGTCTAAAAACTCTCTCAGAACCCTTCTCAGTCTCTACTCCAGTCGGTGACCTAGTTATAGCTAGACGGGTATACAGAAATTGCCCTGTCACAATTTATCAGAAAGTCACCTTAGCAGATCTTGTAGAGTTAGAAATGGTAGACTTTGATGTCATCCTAGGCATGGATTAATTACATTCCTTTTATGTCTCAGTCGATTGTAGAACTAGGATCGTTCGTTTTCAATTTCGAGACGAAACAATCTTAGAATGGAAGGGTAGTAGCTTAGTGCCTATGGTTCGATTTATTTCTTACCTTAAGGCCAGAAAGATGATCTCTAAGGGGTATCTTTATCATCTAGTTCGGGTTAAGGATTCAACCTCCGAAACCCCAACTCTTGAGTCAGTTCCTGTAGTTAACGAGTTCCAGAAGTGTTTACAGAAGATCTTCTCAGAGTTCCTCCTGAAAGGGAAATCGACTTTGGAACTATTCATCCTTACAAAATGGCTCCAACTGAGCTTAAGCAATTGAAAAAGCAGTTGAAAGACCTTCTAGATAAGGGCTTCATCAGACCCAGTATTTCCTCATAGGGTGCACCAGTGTTGTTCGTGAAGAAAAAAGATGGTTCTCTCAGGATATGCACTGACTATAGGCAGTTGAACAAAGTCACAATCAAGAATAAGTATCCCATCCCCAGGGTTGATGACTTGTTTCACCAACTTCAGGGTGCTAGTCATTTCTCAAAGATAAACCTCAAATCCGGTTATCATCAACTCAGAGTTAGAGATAGTGACATTCCGAAAATAACCTTCAAAACTCGGTATGGTCATTATGAATTTGTAGTTATGTCATTTGGACTAACCAATACTCCTGAATCTTTCATGGATTTGATGAACAAAGTGTTCAAGTAGTATTTGGACTTGTTCGTTATCGTTTTTATTGATGATATCCTTATTTACTCTAGGAATGAGGAAGAACATGCGACTCATTTGAGGGTTGTCCTACAAACTCTCAAAGATCACCAGTTATTCTCTAAGTTTAGCAAATGTGAGTTTTGGTTGCAATCAGTTGCTTTTCTTGGGCATATTGTGTTTAGCAAAGGGATTCGAGTAGATTCTCAGAAAATAGAAGCAGAGAAACAATGGCCCAGACCTTCCTCTCCTTCAGATATCAGAAGTTTCTTGGGTTTGGCTTGTGACTACAGAAGGTTCGTGGAAGGATTTTCATCCATAGCTTCTCCATTGACTAAGTTGACTCAGAAAAAGGTTAAGTTCCAGTGGTCAGATGATTGTGAGAAAAGCTTCGCAGAACTGAAAACTAGGTTGACTACAACTCCTATTTTGACTCTACCAGAGGGCTCAGACGGTTATGTGATCTACTGTGATGCATCCAGAGTCGGCATATGATGTGTACTGATGCAGCGAGGTAAGGTTATAACTTATGCTTCTAGACAACTTAAGGTGCATGAGAAGAATTATCCGACTCATGACCTCAAGCTTGAAGCAGTGGTGTTTGCACTTAAGATTTGGAGACATTTCTTGTATGGTGTTCACAGACCATAAGAGCCTTCAATACGTGTTCACCCAGAAAGAGTTGAATCTTCGCCAGAGGAGATGGCTTGAGTTCCTCAAGGAATATGATATGAGTTTGCATTATCATCCTGGTAAGGCCAATGTAGTAGCAGATGCCCTTAGTAGACTATCTATGGGTAGTGTAGCATATGTTGGGGAAGAAGGAAATGAACTAGCAAAAGATGTTCACAGGCTTGCTCGTTTGAGAGTTTGCCTTATGAGCATATCAGATGATGGTGTAACGGTTCAGAATGAGCAGAATCTTCATTGGTAGCGGAGGTTAAAGAGAAGCAAGATAGTGACCCGATATTGCTTCAACTAAAGGGTGCACTTCATCAATAGAGAGTTGAGGTCTTCTCCCAAGGGGGAGATGGTGTGCTTCGCTATCAGGGTCGCTTATGTGTTCCTAATGTGGGTTAGTTGAGACAACAGATCCTTCCAGAAGCCCATAATTCCGGATATTCTATTCATCCAGACGTCACTAAGATGTATTGTCATTTGCGGGAAATATTTTCGTGGAATAGTGTGAAAAGGTATATATAAGATTTTGTGGCTAAGTGCCCTAATTGCCAGGAAGTGAAGGTAGAACATCAGAAACCAGGAGGTATGACTCAAGAGATTAACATTCCTACTTGGAAGTGAGAAGTGATCAACATGGACTTCATTACAGGTTTACCTCGTACTCGCATATAGCGTGACTCTATTTGGGTGATAGTTGACAGAGTTACTAGGTCTGCGCGCTTTTTGGCTGTTACGACTACAGATTCGGCGGAGGACTACGCCAAACTTTACATTAATAAGATAGTCAGGTTGCATGGGTTCCTTTGTCAATCATTTCAGATAGAGGTCCTCAATTTACCTCTCATTTCTGGAAGTCATTTCAGAAAGGTCTTGGTACTCAGGTTAATCTTAACACAACATTTCATCCACAGACGGATGGTCCGGCAGAGCATACCATTCAGACCTTAGAATCTGCCGGACCATTTAGACCTTAGAGGATATGTTTAGGGATTGTGTGATCGATTTCAAGGGTAGTTGGGATGATCACCTTCCTCTTATAGAGTTCGCCTACAATAATAGCTACCATTCCAGCATTCAGATAGCCCCTTATGAGGCATTGTATAGGCGTAGATGTAGATCTTCAGTTGGTTGGTTTGAAGTAGGTGAAGTAGTATTGATAGGGCCAGATTCAGTTCATGATGCT
This sequence comes from Solanum tuberosum, assembly GCF_000226075.1. Lineage (NCBI taxonomy): Eukaryota > Viridiplantae > Streptophyta > Magnoliopsida > Solanales > Solanaceae > Solanum > Solanum tuberosum. Next base: position 104,021 of record NW_006238942.1, on the reverse strand, counting down.
ATGGAGAAAGTGCAACTCATTAGAGATAGACTTAAGACAGCCCAGAGTCGCCAGAAGTCCTATGTAGATGGTAAGGGGAAGGGAATTAGAGTTCCAAGTTGATGATTGGGTTTTCCTGAAAGTGTCACCTATGAAGGGGGTTATGACATTTGGCAAGAAAGGGAAGCTCAAACCTAGATATGTAGGCCCATGCAAGATCTTGAAAAGAGTTGGTAAAGTGGCTTATGAGTTAAAGTTGCCAACAGAACTAGTAGCAGTGCATCCGGTTTTCGCATTTCATTGTTGAAGAAGTGTGTGGGTGATCCAACATCTATTGTACCTTTAGAAAGTGTGGGTGTGAAAGATAGTCTCACTTATGAAGAGGTACCAGTTGAAATCCTTGATCGTCGGGTTCGAAGGTTGAGAAACAAAGAAGTTGCTTTAGTTAAGGTTTTGTAGAGGAGTCAGACCGTAGAGGGAGCTACTTGGGAAGCAGCCATGAAGGCCAAGTATCCTCATCTCTTTCCTTTTGACTCCATTCCAGCTTGAGGTAATATTTCCTCTTCAGTTTTTCAGTCATTCATGCTCAAATTCATTCTTAGTATCATGTTCCTTCAGTTATACTTACATTTTCAACGTATTTGCATGTTCTTGGAACATAGTTTAGTCAGAAATCAGTTTCTAGTAATTGGTGGCATGGTTTGCAGCTCTTTCCTTCCCTATCCAACTAGTTTAGACTTCATTTGAGGACGAATGTTCCCAAGGGGGAGATAATGTAATACCCCGTATCCGAAAACAGACCAAACCAACAGATTTCCAGAAGTTGCAGGTGCAACCCACGGTTGCCATCCACGAACCGTAGAGTGACCCACAACCTGCAACCCTCCCAGAAACTCAGACAAAAACTATTCTAAGGCATGACCCACGACCGAACCCACAGACCGTGGATCGAGGCCTCAAAACCTGGTCTCTAAAGTTGATCGACAGACTGACAGGATGGATCATGGATCAGTCCACGGACCGTCGATCAGTCCATAGGTCGAGACCCTCAGGACCCCTCAGAACCTGGTCTCTGAAGTCGATCGACGAACTGACAGGACGGATCGTGGATCAGTCCACGAACCGTCGATTTATCCGTAGGTCGAGACCCTCAGGACCCCCAAGAACCCATTCTCTAAAGTCGATCGACGGACTGACAGGACATACCGTGGGTGAGTCCACGGACCATTGATCAGTCCCGTCGGTGGCTTCAACAGCTCTTAAGTCAGGGGTTGTTTGGTCTTTTCCTTAGACGTTGGATCCCTAAACTACATCATTTAACCCCTAAACTACGTAGTTTTGGTCAGTTTTAGCCTAGTAAATTAATTAGAACTTACCCTAATCAATTATTCACCAAAATCAAGCGAAACTTATAGAAAAATAGAGGAGAAAGTCAAGCAGCCCTAGTTTAAGAACGCAACAAGTTTTCATCAGTTCCAGCCCCGAAATTGAAATATTTCTGTGTGGAATTCGTCACTAGGTATGTGGGATTTTACTAGTGGGTTCCTTTCACCCATTAGGTCCCTAAATTTCAGTCAGAATCTTGATTCCCTTAATATTATCTAGACCTAGGGTTTCTTGAATGTTAGAAATTGTTGGGTTTTAGCTGTTAGAATGATCCAAATCAGATTATCATATTGTTGTTTAGTTTTTTGTATGATATTCAAAACCCTAGCTATGTAGTTCTTTTAGTTCATGAATTACATATGCTAGGTCAGTTATTTTAGATATACATGCTTTAGTTTACGAATGCCACATGATTAGTCATAATTATTGCATTCTCAGAGTTTTGCATCTCAGTAATTGAGCTATCTAGTACTTCAACATTTCAGTCATAATATTGCTTATATACATTCTAATTAGGAGTAGGCTTAGACCGAGTGGACTAGGGTTCAACGTACCCGAATAGTCCCAGAACTACGTTCCCCCGTAGGTTTATAAGTCCCATCTCTAGGCATTACATTTTAGTGATCACACCAGACATGCATCTATACCGCTGGCAGGGTATATTGGGTCCTATTGATGGGGCGTATATATTGGACTCCACATTTAGCTCATGTGGTTTTATGTCGATTATTAGTAGCTCCCTTACAGTCAGTTTCTATTGCATTGGCCATGTTATCAGTTACAGTCAGATTTCAGTCTCAGCATGTTATAAACTTGGTCATTGCATTAAGTTAGTTCATGTTTAGTATTCTCAGTATAGTATCATGCTTAAGGCTGGCAACGGAACCGGGAGGTACCGGTACCGGTTCCGTCTCGGTTCCGGATAGTACCGGTTCGATTCGGTATTGTGCCAGTCCGGGAGGGGTAATGGGATTTACCGGTCCGGTTAGTCCCGGTTCCGATCCGGTTCGTTCATTTTTTTTTAATCTTAAATTTTAAATTATAGCCGTTGAGAGCCGTTGGGCAACGGGTTTTGGGCCCCACCAACGACTCTTTCACCACCATAACTCCCCTTTACACCTCCCTACCCCCCTAAACTTTTTTTTAATACCCCAACCTTCTTAAAACTACATTTTCATCCTATTTTTAAACTATAAATACCCCCTAATCTTTCATTCTTTTCACTCACAAAAATATCTTCTACGCGCTCTACTCTCTACTCTCTAAATTCTCTTATTCTCGTTAAAATTATGAATTTGGTCTTTGGAAATTGGAGCTTCAAAATTCAATTTTCAATTTTCGGCTTCCGGTCATACACGTCTACTTTTTTAAGTAGACGTTTGGTACATTCGTTCCAACTCACTTTTCATTTAGTTATATATTTGTTTGCATTTAATTATTTATTTTGTGAGTAATTAGTCTCTAGTCTCTACTTATTTTGTTATTTATTTGTTTAAAATTTTGCATTACATTTTTCGTATTATATATAATTTACTCACTTTTTTATATTTGAATATCCGGTAAAAACAATGTTGACAAGGGTAAAACAACCATAGTTGATTCGATCACTAATTTATGGAGCTCAAAATCCAAGAAAAATAAAAAAACCGGTAGTACTTCTCAATCCAAAACTAAAAAAACTTCTCAATTTAGAATAAATACGGATGATTATACGCATGTTGATGAAACTGTTTTTAATATTGATAGTAATAGTGGATTAGATCCTTATCATGAACATTTACAAAAAAGGTTTGGTAATTTTGATGAGAAATTACCTGAAGATGATGAACATGATGATGTTAATGCTTATGTTGATAGTTTTGATAATAATGTTGATAAATATGATGATGATGAAACTGAGCCACCGTCGGCTACTAGTCCCACTCCCAATCCCTCTTCCCCGGCTCCCGCTCCCTTTCGTTGTCCTGCTCCCATTCCCCCCGTGCATCCTAGGACTAAGGTAGAACGCGCTAAAAAATCAGTTGTGTGGCAATTTATAACTCAGAATGAAGATAAAACACAAGCTATTTGTAATAAATGTAAACATATAATGAATCATAAAACTGTAGGAAAACAGGGTGGGACGGGACATTTGAGTAATCATTTAATGTCATGTTGTAAAAATGAATTTTTGCATGCTAAAGCTGTAGCCGAAGCTAAAAAGAATGGTACCACCCTTCCTGAAACTGTAGGAGTAGGGGGGTCTAATATGGTCCAAACACAATTAAATCCTTCTAATATTTCTGGTTCTAATATACAACGGTCATATAGTAGAGAAAAAGATCTTGAAGAATTAGCTAAAATGATTGTTGTTATGGGTTTGCCATTTAGTTTTGCTGAAAATCCCGGTTTTATTCATTATATTCAAATTGTGTATAATCCACATTTTAAAGGTTTTACTAGAAATACAATTAAAAAGGCTATTTTTGATTATCAAGCTCAACATTTTCAATATCTTCGTTGTTTATTTTATTATAACAATTGTAAAATAGCTATTACTACTGATATGGGCCGTAGTGTAAATGGTAATGATTATTTCACAATTACTGCGCATTGGATTGATGAAAATTGGACTTTGCAAAAAAGAATTTTAGGGTATAAATGTTGTGAAATGCAAAAAACCGGTAGTTATATAGCTCAAACAATTATAGATATTTTGCAAAACTATGGAATTTGTGATAAAATAAGTAGTGTCACATTAGATAATGCTTCTAATAATAGTAATGCTATTGAA
>NW_006238942.1:98920-99022 GCF_000226075.1 Solanum tuberosum | reverse complement strand
ATTCATTAGCAGCAGATAGCTTGGAGATATCCGGACTATTTAAAGATTGGATTAATGGCGAGAGAAGGAGTTATGGTCGTCCACCTTTACCGACCAAATTTG
>NW_006238942.1:96767-98692 GCF_000226075.1 Solanum tuberosum | reverse complement strand
TTTTTTTATTATTGTCTTCAAAAGTTCAAATTTAACTTTTAAAGTGTGAAATTTAAACTTTTATAGTTTTAAAGTTTTAAATTTTCAAACTTTTAAAGTGTGAAATTTAAACTTTTATAGTTTTAAAGTTTTAAATTTTCAAACTTTTAAAGTGTGAAATTTAAACTTTTATAGTTTTAAAGTTTTAAATTTTCAAACTTTTAAAGTGTGAAATTTAAACTTTTATAGTTTTAAAGTTTTAAATTTTCAAACTTTTAAAGTGTGAAAATTTAACTTTTTATAGTTTTAAAGTTTGAACTTTGAATTTTAAATTTTCAAACTTTTAAAGTGTGAAATTTAAACTTTTATAATTTTAAAGTTTGAATTCAAATTTTCAAACTTTTATAGTTTTATAGTTTTAAAGTTTGAATTTAAATTTTCAAAGTTTTAAATTGTGAAATTTTAAACTTTTATAATTTTAAAGTTTGAAAGTTTGTATTTAAAACTTTAAAAGTATAAAAAAAATTGCTTCTAATAAAATTATAAGAGTTTTAATATTATTTGTGTAATGTTCCTAATTTTTTAATTTTAATAAAAAAAAATTAAAAATATAACAGTTGGGACCCGGTTTCCGGTCCGTTACCGGTCCGGGACGGGTACACTAATTTTTTTCGGAATTACCGGTTCCGGTCCGTCCCAGTGCCGGTTCGGTTCTGTCCCGTGGTGCCCGGTTCCGTTCCGGTTCCGATCAGTCCCGGTCCGGTTGTCCCGGTTCCGGTCCCGTTGCCATCCAAAATCATGCTCATCTCTTATCATTGCGCAGATATATGCTTTGGTTAAATTATGTTTATTGTTCAACTTTATTCTATCCTACATGCTCAATACCTTTCAAGTACTAACGCATACTCTGCGCTACATCTTCTCGTGATGTAGATTCAGGTTCTCAGCTTCCAGATCACACATAGACAGGTTCCCGATCTTCAGCTCAGCAGTATCAGTGGTGAGTCATCATTCTCCGAGGACAACAAACATGTTCCTTTTTCTTTTAGTCTTTAGTTTCAGTTTGGCTAGATTTAGCTGGGGCATGTCCCAGCACTTCTAGTCAGTTAGAGGCTTATTTCAGACATAGTTAGTTTCAGCTTTAGCATTTGAGTTTGACCTTTCAGTTGTTGTTAAACTCTCAGTTTTTATATATATTTAGATAGTTATGGGTATTCCCCATCATTTCATTTCAGTTTATCTTATTATTTAGCTTCCGCACAGTATTTTCTTACTTCAGTTTATTCAGTATGCTTATGATATGCCAGCAGGGTTAGCTTGGGGTCACACGTGATCCTAGGTCCCGTGTCCGCGTCCTGGGGATAGCTTTGGGGCGTAGCACCTCACCCCTACCCACCTCCAATCTGACCACCCCGTCAAAAAATAAATAAATTCTTACTTCAGTTTATTCAGTATGCTTATGATATGCCAGCAGGGTTAGCTTGGGGGTCGACACGTGATCCTAGGTCCCGTGTCCGCGTCCTGGGGATAGCTTTGGGGCGTAGCACCTCACCCCTACCCACCTCCAATCTGACCACCCCGTAAAAAAAAAGGAAAATATTTTAATTTTTTTTTCATGTTTTCACCACTCCTACCCCTATCCTCCCCCTCCCTCCACGCCACCCCGTCAATTTTTATTTTTTTTAAAACAAATTTAGGAAATATTTTCAAATTTTGAAAAAAATCATTTTTTACGACACCCTCATCCCTATCACCCCCCACCCATATCACCCTCGTCAAAACATTATTTTTGAAAAATATTTCAAATTTAAAACTTTTTTCATTTTTACGCCACCCCTACCCCTATCCCTACCCAGACCCAACCCCACCCAGGTAATTTTTGTAAAAAATAATCGTTTTTGGGAAATCTTTCAAATGTTTTTAAAAATCATTTTTTACGCTACCCC
>NW_006238942.1:83866-87525 GCF_000226075.1 Solanum tuberosum | reverse complement strand
ACCCCTACCCAAACCACCCCATCAAAAAAAAGTAAAAGAAATTATTTTTGAAAAGTATTTCAAATTTTAAAAATTTCATTTTTATGCCACCCCCTTACCTCCCTCCTCCCGTGCACGCACGACTTCGTCAATTTTATTTTATAAAAAAATTGTTCTTGATTTTTTTTTTTCTGGATTAGATCCTGAGTCAAATCTCAGGGTCGGATTTTGGAACGGTCATCGGGGTCTTGTCCTAGTTTGGATGTCGGAGTCTGGTCCTAGATCAATTATCAGAAGAAATTATTTTCCTAAAGAGTATTTTTTAGTCTCAAGCCAAAAATAAAAGATATTTTCTTTAAAGTATTTTTCATTCACCACCCAAACATTAAAAAATATTTTCAAGAAAATATTTTCTACTCACCAACCAAACATGAGAAAACAAGTTAAAAATCCACTTGTTTTCCAAGAAAACATTTTCATTCATACCATACACAACCTAAAGCATAAAAAAGTAGTACTAGAAATGAATAACTGTTCTTTATTTTAATGGAAAAGAAACGACAAATGACATTTACTATTACTATATATTCCTTTTATTATTTTTTATTTAAATCACTTTTTTATTTTTTGTAAATAATTGAAAAGGGGGATTTTTTATGCGTTTGCAAAGAAATAAGAAGATTAGGTGCTAATTATTAAAAATGACAGAATAAAGTGTAAGTCACAAAAAAAAATGCATACATTAAGAGTGCAAATCGCAAATTACTCAAAAAAAAATTGTATATAAATTTGAATAACCATATTGAAGTCATGAAGTAGTAATTCTAATTGAAGCAACAAAGATAATTAGCAAAATGATTTCAAGGGCATTTAGACTTTTATATGCTTTGCTACAAACTGCATTGCATTGTATGTGTCCAGTACCTGTACCTGTACATTCAAATTATTATACACGCGCTTTTTAACAACTTAAATATTTAGATGAGTCGATTCACGTAATTTAATATCGAACTATATATATACACATGATCATAGTTTTCTTTGTTGATTATATTTATTGTCGGTGCCTACTGCCTACTAATCTTCTTGCCAATTGTAGATGACAAATATTGGCCCATTCCTCAATAATGATAAAGATAAGGAGAAGCCAATAATATTGGACACTTCCCACAGTCTAAAAATTTGTAAACTTTAAACGACAATCTAATATTTTATCAGTCTTAAAAGCTATATTTTTGCGTAACTTCTAAATAATGGGACAAATTCTAAATGATGACCTAAAAAGGCATATTTGCATAAATCAACCTTAAATAAGTTGTCTTGAGTCAGAAAGAAGGTATACTATGTTAATTTATATGAGTCCACCACGAGTCAAGAGACCTGGTCCTTTGACTATATTAATAATAAGAAGAATAGTAAATGCTTAAAGTAAGAAACACAAATGTTTATGTGAAAACCTCTTTGCTCAAGGGAAGGGAAAACCATGACCTGTACAGACTCCAATAATTACAAAGGATTAAACTCTTAATCCTACACCCCTTGTAACGCCTCTTTTACAAGACTCAAAGCAATAGTCCTATTGTCCACTATATCAACTACCTCTAGTTAACATAGACTTCATAACACACAACTTTGGCTAATTTTGGCCATGAACTCAACTCCTCAAAGATTACAACAGAAAAGATTTATATTCCTTTATAACATAGGAATAAATCTTACAATTTACTAACTCAAAATACAATAAAAGACTCTGCAACACTTGATCATGTCCCTTGTTAAATTTGAGCAATGTTCTTCGCTGAAATGGCTTTTGCTTTGTGAATGAACTTGGTTGCAAAAACTAGGTTGTTTCTTGTCAAAGTGTCTAATGTATAAGATCGAAAAAATAACCTAGTAGCATGCCATTGGTCGAGAACTTTGCACCTCTGTTACCGTGCCCACCTACCACAACAGCTTTTGTAGCTGCACTCCACTAACTTGCCTTGAACGATCACAGCTCGAAGGATCAGGTCCCTCTACCAGATCATACTATTCCATATAGTTTGTTAAATCATTGAAACATCAAAATACAACATACTATTAGTATAGTATTTATTAATTTAACTATCTGGCATTTTGTACTCACTGACTCGACTATTCTAAATTCATCGCGTAGATCCATTAAAGGAGAAGTTCTTCCTACCAGAAATTTCTCCATTTTCATTATAACTCGTAAATTATTGATGGAGAAATCTTATTCATTACACAATATCCTCAATAATACATAATGTTTAGGATCTCCAATACTATTACAAAGTAAACCATTTAACAAAAGGCATGATCATAATCATGGAAATGGAAACTTTTGGATATAAATTTGGATAACCATCTTGAAGCCATGAAGCATAGTAATGCCAAGAAGACCAATGAATATCTTGCAGCAATTGACATGACACTCTCCTTTGCTGCAGCAACAATTCCAATTGAAGCAACAGAGATAATTTGCAAAATGATTTCAAGGGCATACTTTGTATTGTATATGTCCAGTACCTATGCATTCATATAACAAGTATAATCTTTAGATGAGACGATTCACACAATTTAATATCGAACTATATACACACCTGTCCAAAAGTTGTTCCCTAGCAGGAGTTGGTGGCAAGTCACCAGTGAATTTTATGCCCGAATCAACTTGGGCAGCACCTCCATATTTGGTCAACCATCTTCTAAAACCAACCACAAGTGCATCTGTCTTTGTTGGTACATAACAAACTTTTTGCCAATTCTGTGGACCCTTTTCCCTTAGCTTATGCTCCTTAAAAAAGGAAATAAATATTTCAAATTGTAAGTCTTTTTTTCAAAAATTGACATTCAAAAATAAAATTTGAAAATATTTAACTACACAAATTGTTTCTTTAAAATATTGGAGTATTACTTTTCTATGTTGCTTGAACTCTTTACAAAATAATGTCGGGTATGTATCAGATTCTAAAAAAATAGTGCGTTATTGGAGAAACTGACACAAGTATAATAATATTCTTAGAGAGTCAGATGAAAAACATAATTAATTTCTACTAATCAATTTTCAAGAGATAAACAACATATACCTAGTTGTAAACAATAAAATTAGCGTCGAGAAAATAATAATCAAGAACGAAAAATTATACAACAATCGTTTTATTATTTCAAAGTGTGAGTGTTACAATCTTTATGATTCCTATGAATTCGCCTTTTCGAATATAAATTCAAGGGTTCTTGAGCTTGTTCTTGAATCCGGCGGTCTTGATCTTGATCGTTCTTGAACTTTAATCTTGGATTCAAGGGCCTTTGGGTTTTTAAGGGGGCCGGCTTACGGGCCAGACCTCTCTCTGACCTGATAACTAGTATCGCCTCCCCGCACAGCCCTATCAGCGGGCCCTTCCTTTTTGCAATACTTAAAAGAGTCTCTCATGGCCCAATTATTATTACAGTGTTCTTGAATCTTTGATGAACTTGGACTTTAACTTTATCTTTATCTTGAACTTAATCTTTCTTGAACATGATCTTGAACTTTATCTTGATCTTGACTTGAACTTTATCTTGATCGTGACTTCTAGTTGAATTCAAGGGTTTCGAGCTTGATCTTGAATCTGGTAGTCTTGATCTTGATCGTTCCTGAACTTGAACTTTATCTTGATCTTGACTTCTAGTTGTCTTAAACT
>NW_006238942.1:81929-83691 GCF_000226075.1 Solanum tuberosum | reverse complement strand
TGTTCTTGAATCTTTGATGAACTTGGACTTTAACTTTATCTTTATCTTGAACTTAATCTTTCTTGAACATGATCTTGAACTTTATCTTGATCTTGACTTCTAGTTGAATCCAAGGGCTTCGAGCTTGATCTTAAATCCGATGGTTTTGATCTGGATCATTCTTGAACTTGAACTTTATCTTGATCTTGACTTCTTCAAATCTTGAACTTGAACACTTGAATTCTCGAACTTGTAGCTTGTAGAGAAATTACGGCTTTTTATCCACGAGCTTTCTCTAGCTTCTTGTTCGAATTCTTGATTCTTTTTCTGAATTATAAGGACCCCTATTTATAGTTTTAAAATAGAGGAGTTGTGTTTAGAAGAGGACTCCCTTTGGCCAATCAAATTTAAGTAACGTGGTATATGGGTTTTATGAAGTGGGCTTTAATTAAATTCATATTTATTGGATTTAAATAATTAACCCAATTATATTAATCCATAATAATTTTTTGGACTAATATATTGATGAATTTAAAATTATTTTATAAAATTATTTTTTAAATAAATTTTAAATGATTACAAATGTCCCCTTCTTCAAGTCATGTCGAGATATTTTATCTTTCAAAAACTAGGCTTGAATAATTTGAAGACTTCAACTAGCAGACTTGAAGAATTTGAAGACTTCAACTTGCATACTTGGAGATTTTGAAAACTTCATCTTGAAACAATTTTTATTCATAGGGGTTTACCCCCATTGAGTCACCACCATTTGGTGCAAGTTTGAAGTTTGATAAAAGATTACTCATAGCTTTAACTTTCATGTGACATCTCAAGTGGGAATATGTGATTTTTTGATACTCATGCAACTGAACTTAGAATATGGTTCTAAGTGCCTACGTACCTCAGTGAAGAGGATCAAGTCATAACGTAGTTTTGGGAGAGTTTTTTTTTGTGTGCCATACACAGATTATACTCTTGCGGGCCAGGAGTGACATGCAGTTTAGGCTCGTACCTTAAGGAGCATTTCAAATTGAATATTTAACTCTAATTTGAAGAGTTTTGTGACATACAGTTTAAGCTCGTGTTTTTGGGAGCATTTCAACTTAAGGATTTGACTCAAATTTGAAGAGCTTTATGACATAGTTTAAGCTCGCATTTCAAGGAGTATTTCAGCTTGAAGATTTAACTGAAATTTGAAGAGCTTTGTGACATGCAGTTTAAACCCGCGTTTCAAGGAACATTTCAACTTGAAGATTTAACTCAAATTTGAAGAGCTTTGTGACATATAGTTTTAAGCTTGTGTTTCAAGGAGCATTTCAACTAGAAGATTTAACTCAAACTTGAAGATTTAAGTGACATACAATTTAAGCTAGTGTTTCAACGAAAACATTTCAGCTTAAAGGTTTTACTCAAATTTAAAGAGCTTTCCAACTTAGATTTAGCTCAAATTTGAAGAGCTTTGTGACTAGGAATGACAAACGAGCGAGCCGAGTCTAATATGAGTCGATCAAAAATCGAGTTAAATAAAAATGGTTAAGTTACTCGACTCGACTCACATTTGAAATGGGTAAAAACGAGTTACCCAATGGATAATATAGGTAACCATATTTACCCATATTATAATAGAAATCTTGTTAAAAGCTTTTAAAAAAAAATTAAAAGTTTTTTTTATCACTTCACTCAACCCCATACCTACCCCCCTATCCCAAAAAAATGTAAAAAAAATTACCACCCCACCCCTACCAGCCCCCCCCCCACCCCACCCCCCCCACAAACCAAAAAC
>NW_006238942.1:79669-81599 GCF_000226075.1 Solanum tuberosum | reverse complement strand
TTAAAAAAAAATTACAACCCCACCCCCTACCAGCCCTCCTCCAAAAAAAAATTAACAAAATTTTAAAATTTTTCCAATAATTTTTTTTTGAAAAAAAAAATTTACCAACCCACCCACCCCCCTATCCCAAAAAAAAGTTTCATTTTTTTTATAGGTTTTTTTTTTTAAAAAAAAAAACTTTCTTACTACCCCACCCTTTATCACTTTTTTTTTGTGTGAATGCATATCTTTTATCCATTTAATTACCCACTTTTAATATGAGTATTATTCATTTTTATCCATTTTTAAATGGGTTGGATACTCAACTCATTTAAAATGGGTAAATATGAGCAGATACACATATTAATTACCCATTCTGCCACCCCTATTTGTGACATACAGTTTAAGCTTGTGTTTTAATGAGCATTTCAACTTGAAGATTTAACTCAAATTTGAAGAGCTTTCAAACTTATACATTTAGCTCAAATTTGAAGAGCTTTCAAAAACTTAGAGATTTAGCTCAAATTTGAAGAACTTTGTGATATACAGTTTAGGCTCGTGTGTCTAGGAGCATTATAACTTACAGTTTAGGCTCATGCGATGAGGAGCATTATAAATTGCAGTTTAAGTTCATGCGTTAAGGAGCATTATAACTTGCAGTTTAAGCTCATGCGTTAAGGAGTGTTGTAACTTGCAGTTTAAGCTCATGCGTTAAGGAGAGTTTAGATATACATTGACTCTTCAAAGTCATCTTCGGATGCAGACTTGCCCCCACTTTGGAGTTCTTTTATATCTTCAACTTCATGAGGTCCATAGACAGGAGATCGTTGATCTTCTCTCAAAGTCATGCTTAATTCCATATCATGTGCACGAGTTTCCAACTCTTCGAATGTATTGGGCTTAAGGCGATCTTTGCAGTTGAGGCTCAGACTTCTCCAAGGATTGATAAAGTCAATAACTAGCTCATTTTCACCTTGACGAGCCTTTGTAAGTTCAATCATACTAACGACACGTCTCGTGCTATAGAATCGATTAAGGAACTCTTGCTCTAATCGTTCCCAACAATCTACAAAATTAGGTTTGAGATCTGTGTACCAATCAAAGGTATTTTCTCTGACAAATCGAACGAACTCTTTAACAAGATAATTACCATATGTCCCATCATCATTGCAAGTCTCGATAAAGTGTGCTATATGTTGTTTGGGATTTCCTTTGCCATCAAATTGTTGAAGTTTAGGAGCTTGATAACCCTCAGGCATTTTCAAGTTATCAATCCTTTGTGTATATGACTTTGCATATATGAGAGAAAATTTGGATGAAGATTCAAATTTGTCTTCAATAGCCTCTATGATAAAGTCCTTCAATTGATCAATTCGAATCAAACCTTTAGCGGAGATATGAATTTCTTTGATTTGTATTTGCTTTACGCAAGACTCTCCTTCGTCTTGAATTTTAGGAAGCTTCAGAGGTGCTTGACTCTATCTTCTCTTAATCATGTTATCCATCTTATTTGTTAACTTCAACAGTTTAGCATCTTGTTCGTGTGCACACTTTGTCAAGCCTTCAATCGCTTTTGTCAAGCTTGCTAGTTGTTCTTCTATAGTGGAAGTCATTTTGATATTCTTTGATACTTGAAAAGTTGAGATGAGAGGTAGAGATTGTCCCACTGGGCGTACCAAAATTTGTAAACAATAAAATTCGTGTCGAGAAAATAATAATCAAGAACGAAAAATTATGCAACATTCATTTTATTATTTCAAAGTGTGAGTGTTACAATCTCTATGATTCCTCTGAATTCGCCTTTTCAAGTATAAATTCAAGGGCTCTTGAGCTTGTTCTTGAATCTTTGATGAACTTGGACTTTAACTTTATCTTGATCTTGAACTTAATCTTTCTTGAACTTGATCTTGACTTGAATGTTATCTTGATCTTGACTTCTAGTTGAATCCAA
>NW_006238942.1:78934-79137 GCF_000226075.1 Solanum tuberosum | reverse complement strand
AAATTCGGCGGTCTTGATCTTGATCGTTCTTGAACTTTAATCTTGGATTCAAGGGCCTTTGGAGCTTGTTGTTGAATCTTTGATGAACTTGGACTTTAACTTTATCTTGATCTTGAACTTAATCTTTCTTGAACTTGATCTTGACTTGAATGTTATCTTGATCTTGACTTCTAGTTGAATTCAAGGGTTTCGAGCTTGATCTT
>NW_006238942.1:28079-78918 GCF_000226075.1 Solanum tuberosum | reverse complement strand
CTTGAACTTGATCTTGACTTGAACTTTATCTTGATCTTGACTTCTAGTTGAATTGAAGAGCTTCGAGCTTGAGCTTCAATCTGGTCAGTCTTGATCTTAATCGTTCTTGAACTTGAACTTTATCTTGATCGTTCTTGAACTTGAACTTTATCTTGATCTTGACTTCTAGTTGAATCCAAGGGTTTCGAGATTGCAGTCTTGATCTTGATCGTTCTTGAACTTGAACTTTTGAATTCTTCAATTCTTCAACTCTTAAACTTGAATTCTTGAACTCTTGAGTTCTTGAATTCTTGAATCTGGTGGTCTTGATCTTGATCGTTCTTGAACTTGACCTCGACTTCTAGCTGAATCCAAGGGCTTCGAGCTTGATCTTGAATCCGACGATCCTTGATCTGATCCTTCTTAACCTTGAACTTTATCTTGATCTTGACTTCTAGTTGAATCCAAGAGCTTCGAGCTTGATCGTTGAATCCAGCGGTCTTGATCTTGATCATTCTTGAACTTGAACTTTATCTTGATCTTGACTTCTTCAAATCTTGAACTTGAACACTTGAATTCTTGAATTCTTCAGTTCTTGAATTCTCCAATTCTTGAACTTGTAGCTTGTAGAGAAATTGCGGCTTTTGATTCACGAGCTTTCTCTTACTTCTTGTTCGAATTCTTGGTTCTTTTTCTGAATTATGAGGACCCCTATTTATAGCTTTAAAATAGAGGAGTTGTGTTTAGAAGAGGACTCCCTTCGGCCAATCAGATTTAAGTGACGTGACATATGTGTTTTATAAAGTGGACCTTAATTAAATTCATATTTATTGGATTTAAATAATTAACCAAACAATATTAATTCATAATATTTATTTGGACTAATATATTCATGAATTTAAAATTATTTTATAAATTTATTTTTTTAATAAATTTTAAATAATTACACCAGTATATACATAATCTTATAAGTGGAGATTGAGGAAGATAGTGTATAAGCAGATCTTACCCCTACCTTGAGAGGTAGAAAAATTATTTCCACTAGACTATACCCTCAGCTCAATGAAAAACATAAAAAATGATCAAAATGGTCCTTGATGTATAAGGGTTGATGTATTTTGGTCCTTTATATGTATCATCTCATCCAAATAGTCCTTAATATATATGAAAAGATGATCAATTTAGTCCCTAGCCCTAAAACTAACCAAAAAGTTAAAAAATCTGTTAAATTTAACAGTGGGTCCCACACTTGGTGGAACCCTTCTTCCTCCCTCTTTCTTCCATAATCTCTTCTCCTCCATCGGTTTTCTTCAACCATTTTTTTTACAATTTTCAATTGATCTATTTTTGTTTCCACTGATAAAATCCTCTCATACAGACACAAAGTTTCTTAAGATTATTATTTTCTAGCTCTGTCCATTCAGTTTTAATCCTTTTATTTGAAATATGGAATGAATAAAGATGCAAGAAAAAAATACTCGTAATTTTGAAAAGGATAAAACAAAAAGAAAATTAGTTACAACTTAAAAGGAATTGATTTATGGTGATCTCGAGGAGAAATAGAATCGTTTAACTAATTTACTTGGTTCACATTTGTTTTAGAGATCTTGATTTTCTTCTTCTTCTTCTTCTTATATAAGAAAATAGGAGCTGCTCAAATTTTTGTTCTGACGAAAGATAAGAAATGGATGTAGTGTGTATGATTTTTCTTACAAGGATACGGAGTATGACCTTGTGAAAGAAAGAAGTTGAGGAAGCAGGGTGCCATGGTGATGGTGAAAGAAAACAAATTGAGGAAGAAGGGGTATTACTAATTTTTTATTTTTTTTAAAGTTTGGCATGTTGTGGGACCCACTGTTAAATTTAACAGTTTTTATTTTTTTGGTTAGTTTTAGGGCTAAGGACTAAAATGATCATCTTTTTATATACATTAAGGACTATTTGGATGAGATGATATACATAAATGACCAAAATACATCAACCCCTATACATCAAGGACCATTTTGATCATTTTCTCTATCGGTGTAATATACCATAACTATAATAAATTATATATAAATGTATAACAGATTAATTGAAAACAAAATGATAAAAATAAATAAATAATCATTTAGGCTATGATGATACATAACGTGGCATATGATTCATTTTTATTGATATTAAAATATCAAACTAACATAAAGTAGTTCAACAAAAGAAAATAACATAAGTGAAAAAGTCACGATAAAATACTAAAGATAGCATGATAAATCAATTTGAAAAAATTAATAATATTATATTTAAAATAGAAATCAAAGAATAAGAAATTACAAGAATAATGTTACAACTACTAGTAAAATCAAAAAATTGTAAGAGGATAATTAGCTGGAGATGAAGTAAATATAAATCAGAATCAATGATTAGATTATTGTCAAGGTGAAATTTCCATGATGGAAATAGTTTCTACTCCCAACCAGCAAAGTTTCTGAAGGATGGCATTATCAATCTGCTTTTACTTGGACTTACTGGAACACATAAATAATAGAAATATTCTATTTCTATCATTTGATGATGATTCTTCCTGCATCACAAATAAAATAAATCTTAAAAACACTATCATAGTAAAGATCTTTTATATTAGTGATAAGACACATGTATCTCTTTAGACTATGATCAAAATTTCAGAGACACACTTTAATTAAATTAAGGTTTTATTATTTTTAGATTCATTTTTTTTAATTTTGTACATTTTTTTGGCTAATGTGGCATCCAAACATATCTCATGCACCTCAATTACGTGGAGTCACGAAGTGTGCCACATAAGTATAAAGGTGTACAAAATTTTTAAAAAATGAATTTGGAGAGGTAATAGAACCTTAGTTTAGTTAAGGTGTGTGTCTAGGATTTCAGTCATAGTCTATGGATACTAATGTCTTATCCTCTTATATTATCAATGTAGTTTAACTTGATATTTTATTTATTGCACTCAAAGTTGGGGAAAACTTCTAAGTTGATTAGTTTGACTCAACAAGTAAGAACAAATAAAAATACTGAGTTTGAAGAGACCTTCCGTGAGGTAACTTTTTCCCACAAATAGTTTGTTCGTTACTTTTCATAACTTTGTCAAATACAGACATTATTTTAGAGTCAACACCTTGTCATATGTCCTTTTCAGAAGGACCTTTCATAACATTCAATTTGGTTTTTATAGAATTACTCATGACCATAGTTTCATCGGTCCAATAAGGGCAATATGACCCAAATGTTTGTTTTACAACACAAACATGACAGATCACTTTCCACCAATGCTCATGTCTATACAAATAAATTTATTTTAATAGACATATTTTTTCATGAAAATCACAATGTTTAAGTGACTATTTCATCAAAGAACACAATTCTTTTGGATGAGTAACATAATTTTGTGATTTTATACTAGTCATATCATATACTAGTAAGGAGAGACTCAACGACCACAATATCAAATATACTTAAAAAAATTTGTGGGCCTCACATAATACAAGAATGTCATTGAATTTCATATCTTGTACGTACTTTCAAATTTAAATTAGACACTAGGTCTAGTTTTGTCTTTATCACAAGTAAAGAACTCTCCCCCCCTCCCCCCTCCCATTTTAAATATGATCTCTAAAATATTTTTCAAGTATTTGAAATTATCTTCCACATATTTTGTTTCTCATGCTTTCAAATTGTATACAATCAAAATACACATTGGCAACATGAACCCTTCTTTTGGAGATATAATCCATAGAAACACTCAATTCAGGCACAAAAATCATTAATTTTATGTAACAATAAAGATTCAATCTTTATACAATTTGTTTCTAGTTTAACGATGAAGATTTTATATTCTTCTAATCGTTAGTCGAATGAACTTTGAATTTTGATGAAGTTTTTTAATTTTCTTCGAATCAGTTTCTGATTCAAACAGTAGAAAATCAAAAAAAGCTTTAATCTCCAGAAATCTTAAATCTAACACTGTTTCTAGTTAATAATGAAGTTTTTTATATTCTTCAAATCGTTTAGTCTTAGTATTCCTGACAAAGTTTTTGTACTTTTTCAGTCTGAATATTCATTCAAATAGAGTATTTAACAAATTGGTGGAGTTTCTATATTCTTCAAACCAACACACAATCTGATTTGTTCGGTAATGTTCTTATATTCATCAAAACAAAGGAGTAAAAGATCAGAAGATTTTAGTCTCCAAAAGTCAGATACAGTCAAATTTCACATGGAGTAGAAAACTACAAAAGTTTTTTTTTCTCCTCCTCCAAACAGAATACATATAAATAATAATAAAGATATATTTTGAGATCATTACATAATGACCATCTATCTAACCTTTATGAAATAATTCTCATAATTTATAATGGATAGACAAAGAAATAATCAAGAAAAATAAAGATAGAAACTTATTTTTACTCCCATTACATCTTATTCTATCTGTCAACAATGATTCCATGTAAGTCACTTTTCTTGCTAATTTTTCATTTTCCTATTTCCATCATATTCCAAATTTTCTCAAGAAGACATTGACTTTCAACGAGAAACTCAATTCATGTTCAAATATTGATAGGAGACAATTTCTGTTCATTTACTTCTTCTTATAGTTATATAAAATAAAAAATATAGGAAAAAAAATTAAAGTTCACATCTTAGCTTTTATGCACAAAATTTTTTTTCTCATTAAAAATAAAACTGAAGGGTGCAATGCTTGAATGTACTTGGGTAAGAAAATAAAAATAATCATATATCTATCCAAGAAAAACTTACTACAAAAAATATCAACAATAATTTAAATTTCTTAAGCATGTTATCTCTTGTATTTAAATTAGCAAACCAAAAATAATAAAAGATGTAAAGAAAAAGAAAAGAACTATCCGAGTCCACAAAACTCATTATGTGTCCTTAAGAAATTTAATCCCCTCAAATATCCAATGTTATAGATTAATTCCTTCCAAAATAAAACGAATTAACCATTAGAGTAGTAGCGACACCTCAAATTTCAATAATTTCAACAAACTCAAAATGACAACAATGAATCACACACAAACACGATCAATCGATTTTGTTTTGTAAGAAATGTATGCATAAGAATGTAAGAATTCAATTAAGAAAAATGAGAAAAAATCTTTTTATTTATAGCCAACAAATGGTAAAGATCACAACTCTTTGAAAAAAAACATTTCAGAAAGGGCACAATCTTTCAAACGGTCACAACCTTTTAGAAAAGACAAACCCTTCGACAAAGTCACAACCATTTAGGAGAGTCACAATCCTTCATTATTTTTAGACATAAAAAAAATAAATTATTGATGAATTAGTAAAATCATGTTTTTTTATATTTTCTTAAGCATCGCACAAAATGAAAAGTGATCGACTAATAAAAAATTCATTTTATTTAATTAACTTATATTCACACTAATAATCAAAAGATATCTAAAATGACATAGTTCTTTCATTTTTTTTGTAACTTTGCATCAGAAGCATCAATTATTATGAGTTAAAGACCAAACAAAAAAATCATATGTCCTTTCTATAATTGAAAGAATTCAACTTAAATTTCAAAAATCATTCTCAAAAATGGAGATTGTAAATTAACCTCATTGCTTAGGTAACCAAGGAGCTGCAAAAATTCCTCATAAATCATTCTATCTTATATTAATTTTGTATCAATTTATATTTAAACTGTATCAAATCAAATAGAGTGCAATTGTCAATTGAATAACTGAAGTATGCAATTGGGGTCTCATATGTTCATATAATAAAGTATTCGGATCTAGAAAGCTTAAATTGCCCATCAATATTTTCTCAACTGCTAATCTAATTAGCTCAACTTTCAAATAGAAAATTGTGTAGATGACAGAGAGAACAAATAGTAATGGGTAAATCAAATTTCTATTTCATGAATATATAACAGATATCAAAGTTCAAAAAAAAAAAAAACCCTAACCCCCAAATCCGTAAAGGGTCCTTCCTTGCCTCTTAAGTGCATAAACAACATCCATAGCAGTAACCGTCTTTCTCCTAGCGTGCTCTGTGTAAGTTACAGAATCACGAATCACATTTTCCAAAAAGATTTTCAGAACCCCACGAGTCTCTTCGTAAATCAATCCAGATATACGCTTCACACCACCTCTACGAGCGAGTCTACGAATAGCTGGCTTTGTAATTCCCTGAATATTGTCTCTCAACACTTTCCTGTGCCTCTTCGCTCCTCCTTTTCCCAATCCTTTGCCTCCTTTGCCTCTGCCTGACATTTTCTTGCTCTTGATTTTGGACTTCAATAAATTGGGGATTTGAGAGTTGTGTGTTTTTTATATATAGCTGATGGTTTAAATCGTGGCCGTTGGTATGTTGGAGCTTAAAGTGATGATCGGACGTATATTAACGACGATCCGCGTGAGAAGCCAATACTGTATGTCAGCCGTTGATTAGATTAAGATCTACGGTGGGGAGTGATTGTTTTGTCATGGATGCGGATTGTGATTTTTTTGGTGAGAGAAGCGAGTACATTGTTGGTTTGGTCACAAAATCTATGTAATTCTTTTATTTCTAAGTTTTTTTTTTACAGCCTCTTATAATTTTTGTTGGCCTATTGAAAAATTAAGTTATTATTTTTTGAAATATTATATTAAGGTCTAATATTTGTAAAATATTGGTTTGGTCATTTGTATTTTGAAATATTATGCAATCTAGTGCATAAAGCATCTCGTGTTCATGCATGATTAGAAGAAGAGTCGTATCTAAAGAGATGATGTAGACAATTTATTTTAATACAAGTATTAGTAACTGTTTTCAGAATTTTAACTCCCACAAAAACGATTTATCATTGTTCCAAAACTCTTCTTGGATATTTTGTTCTTTCAACATTTTTTTTTACTCTCAAACCACAAAAAATTATGCACATAAAAATAATAGATGTTAAATTAACAATTAGTGACTTAGTAGTACATATATAACAGAAGAATTAAACAAAAATGGAGGCAATTTTACAATACAGTCAAACAACAGTTTTTTTTGTAGAATTCCTAGGATCGTTAGATCAAATTATCGCCACAGGGTGATCACTGTTCAACTCGGAAAACTCCATGATCTCAGGAACCACAAACATAGACACCGCATTTGTAGCCTTTATGTTACTTAAACAAAATCAACATGAACTGAAAAGGAAAAACTTTGAATCATTAACCACTCAGAAACAATAAAAAATAAAAAATAAAATTCAAGTGTCACATTACGTACATTCAAAAACTCTAAGTGCTACCGTTGTATCCGTAGAGAAGAGTGGATACACTTTCGTATATTTAACATAGTTAGGTTTTGTTATTAAGAGATAATCACCGTTAGCAAACAAATTTCACCCTTCTTTAGCACATACATTTACCACATAAATTATTTATTTATGTTGATCAGTTGTCTTATTATAATAAATAGTTATCATATTATTTAATAATTAATAAAATTAAAATAAAATCAACTAAATTTTATCTTTACAATTGACACCATTTAAAAGTGTAAACAGTTTATAAGGTTTCAAAAGAAATTCTTAAACAGTAAATTAATAAAATTATATTTTTTATTTGTAATTTTTAATAAATAAGTGAATAAAATAAACAACTACGTAAACTGCAATTTTGCTCCTCCTCATTTGTTATTAAAACAAAAGCAGAAAGCCTCTCTACCAAAAGAGAAAACCAAAACCAAAGTAAGTAATATACTATTTGGGTGTATGGTTTTATTGTTTTTGTTTCTTGTTTTCCAAAATGATACCGAAACTCAAGTAAGTAATATACTATTTGGGGGTATGATTTTGATGTTTTCGTTTCTTGTTTTTCAAAATCTAATAAGGGATTGTTTAGGTCAAGTAACATGTTGTTTTCTTTGACATTGATTTTGCTAATTATAAGAAGTTACCTGCCGGATGTATTTAAGGTGACATTCTTAAATAACATGATTTTTTTAAAATTAATCTCATATAGTAATATTATTATTTATAAAATTAAAAATTGATTCTAGTTAAAAAAAAAAGTTAGTAATGTGTTTACAATATATTAACTTAGTGTTGTAAAATGAGAGTCAAACACACAATAATACTAAACAAGAAATGGAAGACAAATGCTAATAAGAAGTATAGAGTAGAGAGTATTATTTTATCTCTTTTTGTTGTTATTCACAAGGGTGAAGCATACCCTTTTATAGTTAGTAGAAATCACCCGTTTACAATGCTAAGCAAATACATTAGAAGCTCTTTAAGTGATACATTAAATGGGACATTACATTAGGTGTAGATTGAAAAGAAATATCCATACATTGAATGAATTTGTAACACTCTCCCTTGGATGTTTATAGATAATGTTCCTCGTTAAAACCTTACTAGGAAAAATCCGGTGGGAAAAAACCTAGTGAAGGAAAAAGAGTACACACATCTTGTTATACGCCTTGAGTGCTGCCTCATTAAAAACCTTACCAGGAAAACCCAATGGGACAAAACCTTGGCTAAGGAAAAAAGAGTACAACATGTATTTTACTCCCCCTGATGAAAAAATTACATTTTACAAAAAATCCCTTAAAAAGGTAGGCGAATGATACATAGCTACCATTCCGATACATTATAACTGATACAAGGTAAACAAATTATTGTTGCGCTAAAAAAGGAAAAAAACGCAATAATTACTTATGTTTTTAATTAGCTTGATTTACGCCTAACTGATCCTAAACAATCCATATCTTAATAGGTAATCTACTCAGACATTACAAATTTCAAATTTCAAAATTATATCTTCTACATTGAAGAACAATTTGTGAACATCCATCGATTTAGAAAAAAGTGAGAAATACGAATAAAACTCTGATTTTTTGCTGATACAAGATGAATATATCAATTTAATTGAGGCATTCAGGAATTTGGGTCAGCAAAGTGAAATATGAAAGTTACAAAAGTGACGGAATCGTTGTTGTACAATCAATTTTGTTTTTGAATCTCAAAGCAGCAATTTCAGCCGAGTTGGATATCGATGTATCAAGGAAAAAACATTGAAATTCGTTACATCGTAGAAGGTAACTCGTCTCCGATGAAAATTAAGAACGACATGGTTGTTAAACTTTATTTAGAAGTGAAAAAAAGTGAGCCAGGATTTGCAATGTATCTATTATGCATTGACACAAGTGAAAAGATTGGCGGTGATGTACATAACTTTGATGGAACATTCGGAAAAATTCCGTGTGTAGAAGGCACATCACAGAATACAGAAGCTCTTGCGGTGGTTGAATCAAGAATTTGTGATTCGTATTATATTCCAAAATTGAAAGTTGCAAATTACATAATTGATTCAAATAGTATAGAGGTGAAGACATGTCAGTTATATAAGGATAAAGCAACACTCGTAGATGTGATGGCAAAATATAAGATAAAGAATAACTTCAATTGCAAAGTAAAGAGATCTGATAGACAAAGGTATGGGAGTATTTGATTTGTTTTGTGAAGAACTGTGTTTGGATTCTTTAGATCTATAAATGGTGATACCATTATTTTGTTTTAATGTATGATATATTATTAATTAGAAAGTCTTTGATTTTGATTTTTGTTTAGTTTGTTGACTATGATTTGTGGTAGATTGATAATGATACATTATTTGTTGGTACATTAAGTTAATATTATTGATACGTTAAGATAATACTGTTGAAACATTAAAGAATTTAATCACAATAATCATGTAGCCGATACATTCCAAAATTTTGTGATACATAATTCATTATTTATTTATTTTTTGAATTTGATAAAAAATAATTGTGTTGGTCGTTAATATTGTTGATACATTGAGTTAATAATGTTGATACGTTAAGATAATACTGTTGAAACAATAAATAATTTAGTCCCAACAATCATGTAGCTGATACATTCCAAAATATTGTGATACGTGGATAAATTAATTTTTTCTGAATCTGATACAAAAAATACACTAAATTAATTACGTTGGTCTTTGAAAACTATTGATATATTAATGTACATCATTCTTTGATTACTTTTAACATTAGTGTTTTATATATTATAACATGTAATTGCTATATGTAATAATATGATGAAAAAATTGTACAACTATGTGTTGGTATGCTTTTTGGATGAATGTGGCTGGACTATAAAGGCTATTTGGGCCCACTCGTTATCAATGGGATCAGGGGTACTTCCAGCAAGAAATATATCGAAGAGTTAGTGCTGGGCTACAGCATCTTTCCATAGACTTTTTCTTGCCTGGATTAAAATTCTATATATGAATAGTCATTCCCTCACAAATTCTTTATTTGAATATCTTTGCTTTGTTCGTTCTACAGATATAGATTAAACTACCTTTCTTGGCACCATCCCTATTCTGATGGCTCAGTACAAGACCGATCAAAGTTAGATACTTCAATAGTGAACATACGTGTCCAATGCGGGATAGGGTACTAACCAAAGTCCAAGCAACAGTCGGGTTTGTAAGTGGTGTGACTGCTCCCAAATTGGTCAACCATAAACGAATTCATACTTCGAAAGATATAACTGCTGATATTAGAGAATTCTATGGGGTTCAAATATCTTACCAGCAGGCATGGCGTGCTAAAAAACGTGCACTAGAAATGATAAGGGGTAAACCATCTGCTAGATATAGACAGATGCCGAGATACATATACATGCTAAATACCGTGTATCCAAATTCTTATATAAGGATGCAGAAGACTGAGGAAGATTAATTTATGTATATGTTCGTAGCCTTAAGACCATTGATTAGGGGGCTCGATTACTGCAGACCAATAGTTGTTGTCGATGGTGCACATCTGGGCGAAGCTTACAAAGGGACATTTGTATCAGCAAGCACACTTGATGTGGCAGGTATGTATTTTTTGTAGTTGTGAGGTGTTTGTAAATGTTATGTATCAAATGAAATAATGTGTGTTGCCCTGTAATTAGGTTGCATATTTCCATTGACATATGGTGTTGTGGACATTGAAAATGACTGTTCGTGGCGAGCGCGAAGAAATATGTGTTGTATCAGATAAGAATGAGAGTATTATGAAGAGTGTAAGGAATGTGTTCCCAAATGTACCTCATTATGCATGCATATGGCATCTTTGGAAGAATGTTTGTGGAAACTTCAAAAGGAGCAGAAACACCCTAAGTGATCTATTCTACTCTATGGCCAAGGCATACAAAAATGAGGATTTTGATAAATTGATGGCTAAGGTTGATAAAGTTGATCACAGGGTTAAGGAGTACCTTGAGGATGCAGGGTATGAGAAGTGGTCGAGAGTTCATTCAATAGTAAATAGAGTTAGAATGATGACTTCGATCATTGCGGAATGTATCAATGGTTGTCTTGTTGAAGCACGACAATTGTCTATATTAGAATTCTTGGAAGAAGTTAGAATTCTATTTGGTTCTTGGTATTGCAAAAATAGAGAAATAACTTCTTATACAAAGGACACATTGGGGAGAAGGTTTGAGAAGGTGTTGATTATAAAGGCATCTAAAAGTTCAAAGATGGAGGTATGTGTCATGATAAATTATTTTATATTCTATGTATCTAATTCAGTGTATCATTCTGTTGTTTGAACATGATTTCTTTGAAATAATTTTATAGTTGACTTTTTTAATGTACGCAGGTAACATGTTTCATCATCTGAATTTATTTTCTCGGTTTATGAAGCTGGAAGAAGATACATTGTTTGTCTTGAGCAGAAAGTATGTTCTTGTGGAAGATTTCAACTAGATGAGATACCTTGCGCACATGCAATCGTTGTTTTAAAGGAAAAGAATGTTAAAGATATGCATCCATATTGCTCTGATTACTACAAGCCTGATGCATTAGCAAAAACATATGAGATTCCAATGGTTCCAATGTCAGATAAGGAAGATCGGTCAGCTCCTGAGGATGTGGTAGCTGAAACTGTGTATCCACCTAGATACAGACGATTAGCTGGACGACCAAGGAAAAGAAGAAAAAGAATGCAGATGAAAAGATTACAGTGAACACAAATTGTTGTGGACAATGTTGACAAGAAGGTCACAAGAGAAGAACTTGTACTTTCTTCACAAAAAAAAGGTGAAATCATCATAATGTTTATATGACATTAATGTTTTTGTTGAATAATTTTTCACATAAACAGTTATCAATGTTATTAATCAGTATTGCTGTTCAAAAATAATTAAACTGTATTGTTTACATTTGTTATTAATAAGTATTGTTGTTCAAAAAAATAGTTTGTTATGATTTGTGTATCAATGTTAATTCTGTTAAATAAATTTTAACGTGCGAATTATAAATAAAATGTTGGGTAACGTATAAGCTAATGTATCATATATATTAAATAATAAATAATTTCAGTTATGTATCATATACATCAAATTATATAACGTTAGTTGTATCATATACATTAATTGGTTACTGTATCATTTACATTAAAACATACACAACCTATATGTTAGCAATAAGCTATTATGTGTGATAATTTATATGATACATACATTAAACAATTAAGTTTGTAAACAGTTTATTTAACACAATAACTATGAATCGTGTATCATATACTATATATATTATGTTTCATGTATAATATTAATTATAAATAATGAATCATATACGTTAAATTTTCAAAAATCTATTTATTAGTAATAGGTTATTATATCTGATTACTTATAAGATACATAATAACAATGAAAACATGTATCAGATACAGTATATGTTAAATACTGCACTTTTTCTTTATGTAATGCAATAATGTGTCTGAAATTTAACTTTTTATAAGCAAAGTATATTGGTCCATACAGTATCAAAACAGACTAAAACATGAGTGAAATTTTGGAAAGGATAAAAAAAACATAAAACGTTGTCTATGCATAGATACTTAATTACTACACTATGTGAATCAAATCTTCTTTTGGTGGTGGTGTGACTACACCCTTAGGTTTTGGTAGATCATTATTCTCACTAACGTATGCACCCTTAGCCTTCTCGCTGCCATAACTCCACAACAATGCTCCATATCTTTTGCATAGGTATTCAGGAAGAAAATCAACTAATGATGTTTCGATTTGGTCGCTCAGATACTCCGCAAATGTAGCAACATATAACCCACAGTCTCTACAAAAATGAAGAATATCAGTTATAAACTTAAATCATACATGATTCAAAAACAATAAAAGCACAATTCTTATAGGCTATCACTTTTTTGTTGCTTAATGTCTTGGGTAAATTCAACCATGAAAGGAACTTGTGCCTCCAAAAGTGAACCAAAATTATTGTCCTTGTACGCATCACAATCACCAAAGTTTGTTCGCTCAGTTTTTTCAAAGAATCCGCTGTCCATGAGGTAAGAAGGAAGCATTTTAGACAACATTTTTATCTCGTGCGGAATTGCTTTTTTCCTTGAGCCTAATGAAGAGTCATACACCCTTATCACCCTGTTTTTCAATTCAACAACAGCCAACACCCAATGAAATTGTCCACCGTAGTTAATCGAGATGTAAACATCGTCTACAAGATGCCATGGTAAAGCAGATGGGATTTCAAAACCTTTGATGATGTTAGTGATTGACCTCTCATAAACAGATACAGCTGAAGCACGATCAATATGTTCTTGGGTACTAATAAGATCATCATCATTAGCCAAGTAATACCTTTCATAGGTATTTTTGATGTGTGTGATGAACAACTAGTTGGTTGTTGTGTATCTGTATTGATTCATGCTGCGGAGTTTTTATTTTTTACGGAGGTAGTAAAAAACAACATTGATGTGCTATAAAAAACATGATAAACAAAATTAGAAACTTGTAAAAAAGGTCTAATGATAGCATTGATACATTAAATGACAATCTAAACAAATACTAATTTGATATTTTGATACTTTATTTGAGTGTATCCGGAATGACAATCTAAACAAATACTAATAATAGTTTTATTAAAAACTTTACCTGATCAGTCCAACATTTGTTTGGTTGTGACATGGCATAGAACCAGTTCTTGTTAATTGGAAATGCAACAACAAAATCCATCATCTCAAATTCAAAAGAAGAGGCTTTTGATCTGTATTTATCCTCCGATGGTTTCCTGTGATAATGCTTGTATTATCAATTGGTTATATCAAAATAGGTTAATCCAAACATTTACAAAATATATGTATAAAACTTACTTATTGAAATGATTTTTGAGAAGCTCCTTGGTTAACCACTGCATATAATCATTAATTAGTTTAGACGAAACTTGCTATGTAATCCCACATCCTTCAAATGGGAAATACAGATGAACATCGTCATCCAATTTCTGTTTTCCCTTCTCGCTTGACCCAAAAGAAGTCACGTATGAAGATTGAATAATTCTTGAAGGCATCTTGTTTCTAGGCGCAGGAGTCTTTGAATCGCTTCTAACAACAATCTCGGTGGTTGGAATATCTGTGGGTAATTGACTATCAGACAACAAATCATAACTGCCAGTTAAATCTTGTGGATTGTAAACACACAATGGTTTAGCAGGAATAGGAACTTTTCCTAGATCGGATATAAGTGCATCTATTGTTGCTTGAGTTAAGGGCGATATTGTTGTTGATGTGGAAAAATCTTGTATAATATGATATTATAATTTGTTTAGTAAATGTCACGCCCTGAGCCTACACCCTGGGCAAGATTGGCACTCGAAGACCATTGCTGACCTCAAGTGAACCCTTGGCCAGGCTTACTGACTCAGCAGAAGATTCTAAACATGCTTACTATGATCAGAGTAGTTACTCAAATAATTTTAGTGAAATAACTCAGAATGTTTAATAGTCAACATTCAACTTGGCCAAAATGGCAACTCAAATCTTAACATATGAAATGAAATGTAAAGACATCTGACTACTAACTGTCTATGAAGCCTTTAAAACAAAGAGGGATGTCCGGACAGGACCCCCGATCATACTAACATCTTAAAGACTAGAAAGCAAATAAAGGAGTCAACCGGAATGGAAGGAGGCTCACCAACAGACTCTGAATGCTCAAGCTGGATCAACGAGGCGCTGGAAGCTGATCCTGGTTACCTACGTCTGCATCATAATACGATACAGGCCAACTGGCATTAGTACATTGAATGTACGAGTATGCAAGTTGGAATGCTAAAACAAGATATAGGCTTAAAAGGATTCTGAAAGGAAACACTTACCTGTCTCTTCTCCACTTCTGAATAACTTAACTCAAATATAAAGCAATGAAACACATGCAATATATAAAGCTTATAAAACAGTTGAAAACATCTTAGTTCGATAAAGATAATGCAGTAACAAACTCCACTTTGCTCATATAAGAAAATATTATAATTTCTGGGGGAGATTCTCTAACCGACAACTACCACTATGAGCCTAAATGGTGATACAACACTTTACCTCACGCTGCCAAGGACCATCCTATACCTTGCTGTGGTATAGGACCTAACTCACTTAGTGAATCCACTAGTCTATGCAAAAAGGATTCATCTAAAAAGTATGACCCATTTCTACCCACAGTGGCTACATGGTTTATGGAGACTTGAGTTAATATGAACTCGCATCTCCATATTGGTGATCAATACTACTTCCAAAATATACTTAGCTCATGTGTTTGTAAAAACAAATTCTTTCTTTGGTTTGAGATAATTACTCAAAACTTAGCTTAAAAGCTCTCTTGGAATCGATGTTCCTTTTTCTTGCTCAAATGTGAAAACATTTATAAACTCTTTGGGAATACTTAGTTCCCTAATAGCTTTTTGAGAAATGAACTCAACTCTTTACTCTTTGCTTAACTTGAAACTTAAGTCTTAAAACAAAGTTAAAACGTTTGTTAAAGACTTTTGAAAACTTTAAAAACTTTGCTTGACTTGCTTCTTAACTTCTAGACTTGACTCTTAACGCCTCTTGACTTTGATCCTAGCTTTTCTTGAATTGGATTATGGATTCAAGGTTCATGATCTCATGTTTATGGATGATTTCATGATGTTTAGATGTACCTTGAAGTGTTGGAATCAACTAGAAACATAGGTACATTGCTAAGGAACAAGTACAAAAAGGTGGGGAGCGAATGGGGAGAACTGGAGTCCCTGGCGTTCTGAGAGGCGTGGGGCGCCAGCCCTCAACATTCAGGGACTGGTCTGGGGGTGCTCTAGCTGGCGCGGCGCGCCAGAGCACAAATTTTAGAGGAACTTTTGTGGTGCTTTGGGAGGCGCGGCGCCCCATTCTGGCTGGCGTGGCACCCCAAGGGTGAAGATTCAGAGACACTTTTGGGGGGCGCTGGCTGGCGCGACTCCACACCCCTATACCCAGGTGTTTGACGACTTTTCTTCTCCGTTTTTCATCTCCAAACCCTCTAAACTTTAATGATTCTTTCCCCAAACACTTAGAAGAATTAGTACCCTCAATATATGATAGATTCAAACCAAAATTACACTCGGAAACATGAATCAAATCGCAAGAAACTCCAACAACACAACCCACAAGAAATTCAACGAAACTTCCAACAATGTTCATCAAGAACTTCACTTTCTAAACTTTCAAAGACGTAAATTCGCTGAATGGAATCATGTTTGGAGCGTGGGCGAACTAACCCAATGCTATGTGATATCACATACCTTGTAGGGATCACCCCCGACGAAATCCACAAGCAAATCACGACGATCTTGACGGGTCTTGAACGTTCTTCTCCTTTCTCCTCTTCTTTTCTCTTCTCTCAAAATCCTAACTCTTTTGGTAAAAGTGTAAACTGATCTAATTCAGCTTAGGCCGCTAATTAATTATTAAAAAATGAATTAAAATAAAGAGTATGGAAAATACCAAAACACCCTTAAAAATCCGAATTGGACATTTCCTTAATCCAACAGCCCAACTTCCAAATGATATAACTTACTCATACAAACTCAGAATCGTGCAAACTTGGTGGCGTTGAAAAGATTATTCCAAGATCTTTCCAACCATATTTATAAGTACACCTAACTCATCCTGAGCTAGGAGTTATGGCCATTTAAAGTTGACCAAAAACTCACTTTTTCTAACTTACACAAATTTCCAGATTTGTTAGTATTTCCAAAAATGATTATTTCAAGTTCTTAGCTTCTTCCTAGCTATTTCAAATTGCGAGGTGTTACAATAAAATTGCATATAATGAATATTAGTGTCATGATGCATAATTGATAAATTTACCGATGTATCAACTGTTATTTTATCAGGCACAAAATGACGGATGTTGTGTTGAACTGTGTCAGCACTATCTTCATCCATGATTACTTCATTTAAATCTTGTGGCGCTTGATGTGCTTCATCATCGTGAATATAAGCATGTTGTATGTATCAGTTACCCATTATACTAATAATGTATCATATATATATAAAAAAAAAAAAGGATAATGCAAAAGAAAATTGTAATGTATAAAGTTTTGATCATACTGATACCTTCTTAGGATCATTTGCTTCAGTATCAATATGAGTACTTTCATATGTAGGTTGGAGTTTTGAAACACGCTTCATTTGTTGTTGGTTACTGATAGTATGATCAATCTATATTTGAATTTTTAATAATAAAAAAAGTGTTAACATAATTGTTACTAATACATTATTTAACTTAAGTGATGAAAATAAAGTTGAAATATATAACTGTTTAATGAGATCGAAGATTCGGTGAATCACCTTAACTATATACATGACTTATATGTGCTGATACATATGATTTTGATTCTTAAAACATACTTAATGTATGAGGTATAAAAACAATTACAAACAATGTATCAGATACATATCTCTACATTGGCATTAACTTGATGTCCACCCTCATTAACAGAAACAACAACCTCACAATCAGCTACAACAACTGCATCAGCAAGATCAGTCTGTATATGTGGAGATGGTTGTTTATTTCTTGATTGAGGATCGACATTGTTGTTTTACTTGTGTCGAGATCACATCAACTGCGAGTGGTTTTCCTTTATCAAGATTACAAGTTCCTCAAATTTCTTGTTAGCCTATCAAAAAATTATAAAAAAAACAACTAAAACTAGAGTCAATATAAAGAAAAAAAATAATAAAATCAAAATAATTACCTACGTAATTCTTCAAATGATCTTTCAGTTCTTCAATATCTGGAATTACATAGTTAAATTTGTGAGCATCTGCAGAACCATGTACATTAGCAGCCGATGTCCGAGGACCATCTGGAATAGAAAATGGCTGGTTTAATGACACTTTGGACTGATCTGGCTGACTGGGTTACGACACCTTTGTTTTAAGTGTATCCCTTTTCTTTCTTCTTTTTGGTGGTGGTGGAGATGATGTATCAGACACTCTAGATGATCTCCTTAACAACTGTTCGGGAGGTCTTGTGGAGAAATCATCCAAATCAACAATGTCATTCGGTTGAACTATCTTGGGATTGACAGATGTTGTGGGGGGTGAAGAAGGAGAAACACGCTCATCTTCAGGTAAATCAAAAGCTTCCAGTTCCTCCGGTGTTGGCACAATGTTTGAACATGCATTCTGGAAAAACAAAATATTTTTTAATATTAAGACACAAAATTATGTACCCTAACACATAAAAAAATGATTTTAAAAAGACAAACTTGCAACCTTACAACTATATACTTAATTATGTATGAAATGAAATATAAAATGGGATTCAATGTTACCTCTTGAAAAATGCTAGACATAAGCATTTCAAACTTTGTCTTTAAAGCCACAACCCTCCAATTGCAAATTCTAGGGATGACATCCCGTTCTTTGATAATAATTTCAGGATTTAATTGGGATGCACATTCGTATGTCCATATGTTAAGTTCATAAGGCATTTCATATAACCGATACAACTGTTTACTAAGATTGAAATTCTGTCGGAGTAAATCCATGAGCTTTGTGAATGCAATCTGTCCCCAAGGATATACTTGATATCTACCATCTTCAACCATTTAGAATTCGTTAACAGATATTGAAGAATCACCTGTTTGAGCCAAAATGAATGTATGGAGAAAGTACAGGATAGCCATAGTTGCCCATCAAAAATCGTTGGACTAGATGATTCTTGCTTATAATATTAACTGCACCAGGGAAATATTTTTGAAATAGCCTATAGGGAGTTGATTCTGGGTATTCAAAGTCTTTGGTATTGCCTTTACATTTAAGACCAGTTATTATTGCAAATTCTTTTATACCAAATTTCAAGATACCCCCGTTTTCATGCCTAATATGCAACACCTTTGAGTTGCCTTGTTCCAATTCTAACAACAACAAACATTTACTGATTTGACCCTGAAAATTACATTTATGGATGTCTAAATAGGGTCCAAAAATTGTAGCTCTAAACAGTTCAATTGCATCTTCCCCTATAGACTTCTAGAACTCCTCCAAAGAATTTGTGTTAAAAGGGACACCAAACCTTATGGCATGTGTTGATACCTTTTTTATAACATATTTGATTGACTGCAAAATGAAAAAGAAAATTATACTAAATAAAAACACCAAATCACACTACACAACAAGTAATGATACATAATAAAAACAGGTTGATACATAGAAAAATACATGCTACCAGACTTCAACAGAATCGTATTATGAAACTTAATACATTATACAGAAGGATGCCCTGTATGATACATTATTAGTGGTACCGTTTTTATAACTTATTTGATTGACTGCGAAAAGAAAAGGAAAATTATACTATTTATAATGATATTTTATGATACATAAATAAAAACACCAAATCACACTACACAACAAGTAATGATCCATAATAAAAACAAGTTGATACATAAAAAAATACATGCTACCAGACTTCAATAGAGTCGTATTATAAAACTTGATACATTATACAGAAGGATGCCCTATCTGATACATCAACGATTTTTTTGTTAAATTTGACAAATATCTTTTTCATATTGGAGTTTGTCATGTATCATTTTTTTCGATACATATAGAAAACAGGTTTTATAAGTGTCGACTAAATCTCAAATCAGTATGTATCAAACTAAGATAGGACTTTTGTATGTATCATGATTTAACCCAATAAAAAATATAACATATCTATTTAATGTATCGGTCATTTTCAGTCTAAGATAGAAAACACAATACAAATCACAAACAAGTTTAATAAAGATTAAAAACGCATACTCTAGGAAATGAAGGTCTGGAAATAGCGGGTGTTGCTTTTCTTTCCCCTTTTTTGGGGGGTTTTACAACCTTTGGTTTAGACGATTCTGGCACATCTTTGGTCGACTGATTCATCAAGTTTAATGGGTCATGCAAACTTTTTTTATTTAATTTCTGCCCAATTTTCATCATCAGAGTCGTATATTGTTCGATTAGTATTATAAAGATTTGATGTAGGATCTGGATCCATATGTATCAAGAAGAAAAAACTGAAACAAAATAAAAATGGAAGGAAGAAGATGAAAATTACAATGGCAGACTTTGGGAGAGAGGACAGAGAAGACGGAGTTTGAAAATGGTTGGATTGAGAGAGAAATTTTTTGAAAATCAATTAGGGATAATGATTTGTAACTGAAAAGATATTGGAGTGAATTCAGGGAGAAAAAAAAGGAGTGACACAGGGAGTGGTGAAATGTGGGATGTAAAAGTTAATCATATATCTGGCAGATTTGATATTTAAGTGAAATAAGGGATTTAAGTAATTTTTTTAAAAGTAGGGAAAAATAGACAATAAGAAACTTAAAGTTGTGTATTTAAGTTATGTTTCCTTCTTCTTCTTTTTACCCTTTTTAATGCATGGAATTGGGCTCAACTTTTGGGATTGGATCATCTTCTCTTTTTCATTATTTTTTCTCTTTTATGTCATTTGTTTTTCTAATTTGTTTTTGTTTAAATTTATTAGACACATTTTTTTTTATTCTTCTTATATCTATTAGTCATTTTATTTCAACATAATTTTATGTACAACTCTTTAAAAATGATGAATTATATTATAAAGATAAATTAAATGTAATTGAATGAAGAAACTAAAAATTGTCAATATCCTTTTAATAATATATATTTAATAGAATTCATTGAATTTCTTTTCTATTTTTTCAATTCTATTTTAGAGATATGGAAACTAAACTTATTTGATTTATTCGTCATTTTTTTTAACAAGTGATGACTAACCTAGTAAATTAAACTTCATGAACTAAAATATTGACGATGCCATTTATTTATCTTCTGAATATGCATTATAATATTAGTAAATCTATACTTACACACTTTTAGAGAATCTTGATAATTTTCCTAGTAATATGTGTTTGAATGGATACTAATTTAAAAAAATTTAAAATGCAAAATAAAGTAAAACATTACAAAATAAAAGTATAAAAAGTACAAGAAATTTTAAGAATGTTCAGTGGAGCAGAGTAAAAGTAGGAAGAAATGCTTAATGTGGTATGATAAGGTAATATAAATTTAGCAGGTTAAGGTAAATATTTTTCTTCTCCGTCTCGCTTCCTTTTTCATCCTTTAATTTTACGTGTTTCGGTAATTAACTTATGTAATACAATTGATCCACTAATTTTTTTATCAACGTAGCTTTGTTCTCAATAGTTTTGATTAGTTTGGTGTTAACCTTTATCAACCAATGAGATACCTTGTACAAAAAACATGTCGGGGTTACTACGCTCATCTTGCACTTAAATTACCACATGAGCTTCTTCTTTAAATTTTGAACCCCCTGAACTTAATTCCTAGATCCACCACTGGTGAAGCATACCCTTTTATAGTTAGTAGAAATCACCCGTTTGCAATGTTAAGCAAATACGTTAGAAGCTCTTTAAGTGATACATTAAATGGGACATTACGTTAGGTGTAGATTGAAAAGAAACATCCACACATTGAATGAATTTGTAACACTCCCCCTTGGATGTTTATAGATAATGTGTCTCGTTAAAACCTTACTAGGAACAACCCAGTGAGAAAAAGCCTAGTGAAGGAAAAAGAGTACACACATCTTGTTATACGCCTTAAGTGCTGCCTCATTAAAAACCTTACCAGAAAAATCCAATGGGACAAAACCTTGGCTAAGGGAAAAAGAGTACAGCGCGTATTTTACCCCCCCCGATGAAAAATTTATCTGATATCTTGGGGACGATGCATTTCAATCTTATATCTTAGCTTCTCAAATGTTGACGTTGGCAATGCCTTACTGAATAAATCTGCAAGATTATCACTAGAACAAATCTGTTGAACATTTATCTCACCATTTTGTTGAAGATCATGTGCGAAAAAGAACTTAGGTGAGATATGATTTGTTCGGTCTCCTTTGATATATCCTCCCTTTAATTGAGCTATGCAAGCAACATTATCTTCATACAATATTGTTGGAGTCTTTGTTTGCACAGAAAGACCGCATAATTGCAAAATGTGTTGAGTCATTGATCTCAACCATACACACTCCCGACTGGCTTAATGAATGGCTATTATCTCTGCATGATTTGAAGAAGTAGCAACTATTGTTTGCTTCATCAAACGCCATGATATAGATGTACCTCCATATGTGAATAAATAGCCTGTCTGAGATCGGGCTTTATGTGGGTCAGACAAATAGTCAGCATCTGCATAATCGATCAATTCTGACTTAGATGCATTAGAATACAACAATCACATATCAATTGTTTCTTGAAGATATCTTAATATATGTTTAACACATTTCCAATGTCTTCTTGTTGGACATGAGCTGAATCTTGCCAATAAACTTACTGCGAAATAAATATTTGGCCGGGTATTGTTGGCAAGGTACATTAGTGCCCCAATAGCACTGAGATATGGTGTTTCATCACCAAGAATCTCTTCATCCTTTTCTGAGGTCGGAATGGATCTTTATTTATATCAAGGGATCTCACAACCGTCGGGGTACTTAATGGGTGTGATTTATCCATGTAAAATTGCTTCAAAAACCTTTTCAGTATATGTTGATTGATGGATAAATATTGCATTTGTCAAATGTTCAATCTGAAGGCCAAGACAAAATTTTGTCTTACCAAGATCTTTCATTTCAAATTCTTTCTTCAAACACTCGACGACTTTTGAAAGCTCGTTAGGAGTTCCAATAATGTTCAAGTCAACAACAAAAACATATATTATTACAAATTCAGATTTTGACCTTCATATAAAAATACAAGGACAAATAGGGTCATTCTTATACCCTTCCTTTAGCAAGTATTCGCTAAGACAATTATACCACATTCCCCCTGATTGTTTCAACCCATATAAGGATTTCTGAAGCATTATTGAACAACTTCCTTTTGAAATTTTATATGCTTCAGGCACTTTGAGTGCTTCAGGTATTTTCATAAAAATATTGTGGTCTAGTGAGCCATATAAATAGGTTGTGACAACGTCCATTAGTTGCATTTCAAGCTTTTCATGAACTGTCATATTTATTATATACCTGAAGGTAATTGCATCTACCACATGAGAATATGTCTCCTCATAATCAATGACAGGCCTTTGTGAAAATCCTTGTGCCACAAGTAGTGCTTTATATCTTATGACTTTACCATTTTCATTGCGTTTTCGCACAAAAACCCACTTGAACCCAATTGGCTTGACACTTTCAGGCGTTCGGATTATTGGTCCAAAAACTTCACGTTTTTCAAGTGAAGCCAATTCTATTTGAATTGCTTCCTTCCATTTTGACCAATCATTTCTCTATCTACATTCATTGACATATCTTGGTTCTAAATCCTCATCTTGTTGCATTATTTCAACTACAACATTATAGGCAAAAATAGTATCCAACACAATACTATTTCGATTCCACCTTTTTCTCGTCGAGACATAATTTATTGAGATTTCCTCATTCTCATTATTTTCAGGTGCATAGTCCTCCTTAGTGTTATCATCATTATTATGTCTCGGAGCTCTTCATAAGAAATTGCCTCCATATTATGATCATTTATTCATTTCCTTTTTCGAGGATTTTTATCCTTGGAACCAATTGGTCTATCACGTTTTAAGTATGGTCCAGACTCGTTTGCCTTAACATTTTGTCCTATTGGAACTTCAACTCGAACTTGAGCATTAGTAGCTGGGATATATTATTTAGTAACCTGTGGAAGGTTAGTAAATGCATCCAGTAGTTGATTTGCAATATTCTGCAAACAAATCATCTTTTGAACCTCTTGCTCACATTGATTTGTTCGAGGATCTAAATGAGACAGAGAAAATGAATTCCAATCTATCTCATTTCCCAACTGCTTTTGTTCTCCCCCTTAATGTTGGGTATACTGATTCATCAAAATGACAATTAGAAATCTTGCCGTAAATAAATCTCTAGTTCTAGGTTTCAAGTATTTCATAATAGAACGAGATTCATACCCAGCATATATCCCCAACCTTCTTTGGGGACCCATCTTTGTGCGTTGTGGTGGGGTAATAGGAACATATACCACACAACCAAAGATTCTAAGATGGAAAATGTTTGGATCCTGACCAAAAACCAATTGTAATGGGGAGATGTCATGATAACTGGTTGGTCTTATGCGCACAAGTGCCGCTGCATGCAAAATAGCATGCCCCCAAACCGATATATGCAACTTTGTCCTTATCAACAAGGTCTAGCTATCAATTGAAGACGCTTAATCAATGACTTTGCTAAACCATTTTGAGTATGAACATGTGCAACGGGATGTTCAACTGTTATTCCAGTGGACAAACAATAATCATTAAATGCCTGAGATGTAAACTCATCAGCATTATCAAGACATTTTGTTTTTATTGCATAATCTGGAAATTGTGATTTTAACCTTATTATAAGCCAACGACCTCGCAAAAGCCATATTACGAGTTGATAATAAGCATACATGAGACCATCGTGTAGATGCATATATGAAGACCATATAATATTTAAATGGTCCACATGTTGGGTGAATAGGTCCACATACATCACCCTGTATCCGTTCCAGAAATGCAGGGGATTCCACCCCAACCTTAGCCACTGATGGTTTGATAACCAACTTTCCTTGTGAACAAGCAGCACAAGAAAATTTCTTTGATTGAAGAACATTTTGATTCTTCAAAGTATGCCTGTGTGAATTCTCAATTATTTTGCACATCATATTATAACTGTGATGGCCCAACCGGTCATGCCAAATGATAAAATCATTAGAACTAGTAAACCTTTTGTTTACCACGGCATGTGATTCAACTGTACCAATATTTGTATGGTACAACCCAGAAGAAAGTCCAGACAATTGTTTATGCACAGTTTTCTTCTCTCCATTTATTGTAGTAATATAAAGCTATTCAACCTTTCCTTCATTCGCAGTCTCAATATGATAGCCATTTTGGCGAATAACCTTGAAACTTAACAAGTTTCTTTGAGACTTACTACAATACAATGCATTATCAATTACCAATAATGTTCCTCCATGTAGTAATAAAGCCGCTCTTCCAGAGCCCTCAATCAATTTTGTACTACCGGATATTGTATTAACATATGCTTTTTTCATTACCAAATGAGAGAAATATTTCTTTTCTCTTAGTATCGTATGAGTTGTGGCACTGTCCAGAAGGCACATATCTCCATTACTCATCTTGGATCCAACTGAAGGTTGGGAAATTTTATTTATCTTCATAAAAATAAAAATACATAATAAGAAGTACGAAACTTAACAAAAGAAATCTTAAGTACATAAACTTTAATTAAGACATTAAAAATACATAAAAAAAATTATTCATTTCCCAGCTTAATTATCAATCTCAGTTGCGATCCCCAAAGAAGTCCTCAACTTCTAGATGAGTAATATCATCGAGCCCATCAGAAGCATCCTCTTTCAATGCTACGTTTGCCTCAACATTCTCATTATATTTTTGAGAAAATCCTGACTGAACATCATCTTTGAGAGTCAAATTTGACTCCACCCGGGCATTAGAAGAGGAGGCACCACCTTTATTTCCTTTCCTTTTGAAGGAATTTTGATACATCTTGACAAAATGTTCAGTTGCCCAACATTCATTTTTCTCATTTTTCCAGAGACCTTTAAGACTACAACGATGACAGTGATCGCCATTTTCTTTAGAAGGATTATTTTGAGAACCCA
The DNA here is from genome assembly GCF_000226075.1 of Solanum tuberosum. Taxonomy (NCBI): domain Eukaryota; kingdom Viridiplantae; phylum Streptophyta; class Magnoliopsida; order Solanales; family Solanaceae; genus Solanum; species Solanum tuberosum. The sequence goes on along the minus strand of NW_006238942.1, from coordinate 52,900 downwards.
TATTGTCCTCTCTTTTGTTATGACCACCACCTCGACGATTATTATATCATCTTTTGCCCTTGACACGCCCACACACATTTTCATGGCCCCGATTAATTTATCTTATTTCAGACTGGCCGTGTGCTTCTGCCTCGTGTGCCTCCGATAATGGAGCACTTCCAGAAGGACGGGCTTCAAAAATTTTCATTAAAAGGTCACTATGCTGCTATCACGACCCAACCCACCGGATTGTGCGGGAACTCACTCTAACACCTAAGTAGGAGCACCCTCATATCCCAATAGTAAAAATATGCGGATATTTAAAGAAAACAGAATAAATACAATACTTATGATTTTATAAATAATACCTTTAGACACACTTTTGTTTTAACTTGTAAAGTAATTTAAACAACTCACATGGATCTAGTCTAAACAGGTACAAGAGCTACTAAGAGTACACTATACAATAAATAGAAGACACAACTCCCATCATGCGGAAGAAAGAATAGAAGCTGCTGGAGATTTTTTTCGTCTTCATCTAATGAAACGTCACCAATCCTGCATCCAGAGCATGTCCTAAAAGACATAACAAGAGTAGTATCAGTACAAAATATGCATACTGGTAGGCATCATCGGTCAACCCGACGCCCACCACATAACATACGAAAACAACTAGTAAGATCATGAATTAAACCACTCGCTTCTCCACTGTTACCCTCCCTTAAAACACCTCTAAATTACACTAGCACTCTAACTATTAACCACCTTCAAGTCAACCTACTTACTAGGTTCTTGATCATAACCTAACAATTCTAACACGTAAAAAACCATCCCCAAGTACGACCACCAAGATTTCAACTAACCGCTCATGTCATCCCCCTACTCCCTAGTCACATTACCCAACCATAGTCACATAATACATTATATCAAGCTCCTTAACACTAAACCCAATCTCTTCCCCCCAAGGTGAAATCCACCTAAGCATATTTCAACACACACACTTCCTCTACTTCTTGTCATTACAACACACGAACTACCCTTACTATTTATTACTCGCCACTTGAACACTTGCTCTTCCACTACACCCAACAGGTTCACTCATTACAACAAACAATCAAACAATAATTATCATACACGTGCCCACTAAGTGTAACATAAGCAGGTCAATACCACACTATGCTCACATGCGCATATCAAACATATACGACATCATCAATATTTATGAAACAACGAACAACTTCACATTTTATATCACATCATTGGTCTTCTCATGGAACCCAAACCCAAACAATTAGCATGCCGGAACATGGCAATCGATCCAAGTTAGTTATGTCGGAACGTGGCAACCGATCCTATAGTTATGCCGGAACGTGGCAACCGATCCAATAGTTATGTCGGAACGTGGCAACCGATTCAAGTTAGTTATGCCGGAACATGGCAACCAATCCATGTTAGTTATGCCGGAACGTGGCAACTGATCCATTCAATACATCACAATCACAAACATAAGTACATCCTTAAGATCATACATTTAATTCATGATTTTATGGAAATAATAATTCATCCATCTTATTCATAACAATTGTGTTCAATAATGCAACATTCATACACATACCTTAATTTGACCATACTTAGTGCTAGTTCATCATCTGTGGCTTCTTTCTAGAGTTTAATCACAATTCATCATAAATCCTCAATTCAATCACTCCAATTTATGGTCTAGCATACGTTCATAATTCCAGTTCCATTTTATGATTTCATATTCTTATTCTTGAAACAATTTTATCCAAGATAGCAATTCTAGAAGCTCTAACAAGTCATCAATTTCTCTTCTCAAGGCATAAACTCAATTACTTTAATTTTTAGGAATTACCCATGGAATTCACTCGATGCACGAAGGTCTACACATAAACCCTACCATTGATTTACATATATCACGTGGTGAACACATATTTAAACCACTCAATTCATAAAACCTAGCCTACCTGGGTGTCAAGCAGTTGCATGGAGTTTTGACTTTGATTCTGGTTTTTCGAGCTTCGCGACGGTGAATTTGGCCAAGAATCTGCAACATATCGTCGTCCTCACGTTAGAATTCTTCTTCTCCTACCTTTCCAAGATTAGAGCAGCTTTTCTGAGGATTCTAGGGTGTTTTTCGACTTATTTAGGTATTTTAGGAAGGTGGAGAAAATATGATTTCCTGTAATTTATGTTTTGTCTCGCCTATCCCGTTATGGCGCCAACTTATCCCGCTCTAGCGGCACCAGGCCCGCTGTGGCGGGACAATGGCCCAAAATTTTCCCAGATTTTTGTTCCTTAGAAATAACAATGGTTCGGGTCGTTACAATAGATACCAATTTACCCCTCGTTCGTCCCCGAATGACTAGTACAAAAACATCAAGAGCCCTATTTCGATTTACTTCTAAATTAAAGGATTCGTCCACTACAGAACCATGACGAATGGCGACTTTCCAGTTAATTAACACACGAAAGGGGTACTGTAGCCCACTGACTAGAGGAATATATGAAGTCACACACCAAGAATTGAATGTTTTAAATTACACCGTCTATCCTGCCAGGGCGGCAGCCCTCCCGCTATGGCGGGGCCACCGTGGTGCGATATCTCCTGCTAAAGTGGGAGTTCGGAAGCAGTAAAGGGAAAAATGAGGAAAGGCTTCCTCATTTTCACCCTCTTCTCCCTAAATCCTCCCAAAAAAAACCTCTCAAACCCCTTGCTCCGAACGTCAAAATCAAGGTAAATTCTCATTTCCCTAACACTCTTTACTTCATTACTCGATTAACAATAATTGCATGCTGCTATTGGATTGTTTAGAATGGTTTTGGGGTAGTTATTTTTGAAATTGAACTAGGTTGCGTGATTGATATAATAAACGTAGCATGGTCACTTCTCTTACATCCCCAACGTTCCCACAACGTCCTACGCGTAAGGATTTCGTAAAAATATGATTAAATCGGTACAAAAATAGGTAGGGGAAGTCGAAGGGTCTCTTGGTGTAAAACTCCAATTTAGGCCTCGTTTAGGAGTTATTTTGCTAAAATACTTACTTATTTATGGTCTAAGGTAGTTAAATCACTCTGATCTGCTGAAATTCTGTGGAAAATGGAGTTTTGGGACGAAAGGTGCCATTGACGCACCTGGTGTTCGTCCCAAATGAAGGCCGCTCTGGCGGCCTTCACAATCCCACCAAGGTGGGATTATGGCCGATGTGGCGGGATACGCCAGGCAGTGGCCTCACCCCTTAACACCAAACTTTCTTTTTCTCATTTTTTAGCTTTACACCGACTATCCTATCACATTCTAGCTTATATTCAACTTATTGCAAGTTTTCTAAGTGGTAGGACAAAACGACGAACACTTACCCTTTATCCGGTTTCTCAATGCCGCAGGTCAGGAAAGGCATTATGACCACTGTAACAAGGGGTTCTATTGAGAAAGGGGTTTCGTGCTGCACAGGTTAGAGGAGAAAGAAACTGCCTTCTACGCTCGTCTGGTAGAGTTCGGATGGGTTCCACTGAGTGAGGCTCCCCTAGATGCACTCACTACTTGGGTGAGGGAGTTCAATGCCATCCTGCCTATAGTACAATGGGACGACCCTCATTCTGTCATCTGCATCAGGGGAGTTGACATTCCTCTGAACGCCGCTGCTATCAATGAGGCCCTAGAGGTACCGGAGGTCCATAACCATGAATATGAGGCCAGGCTAAGGGAGATGGATCTGGAGTAGCTGAGAGACACTCTTGTTGAGCCTACGTGCCTGGATCAGGTTAACTGGGCTACTGCTGAGGGTATTACTAGCACGGATTGGTCACCCAATGCTAAGAGGTGGCTACATTTGGTCACTAGGAGGATCCGCTCATCAGGCAACCATACCGATGTGACCTTTACCGGGTCTTGGTAGTGGCGTGCGCCATACAGGGTATCCAGCTAAATGTGGGGGCGTAGATCATCTAAGAATGGAAGATGTTTTATCGGGGCAACAAAAAGGCATTATTTCTTCCCAGTCTTATCACTGCCCAATGCAAGCGGGCAGGAGTGCCACTCTTTGATGCTGTTGAAGTACTTTCTATGGATCCCCCCCCCCCTTCACCCTCTTTTGGTTAGGACAGGTTCTACTTCTAGGAGCAAGATGTAGTGGACGGGCAAGGCCAGTAGCAGTAAGGCGACCGTGAATTCAGACGATAATGACCCACTCTCAGGTGCACGGGTGGAAGAGGATCTGGAGGCTGTCTGGAAGAGGATGGGGAGTTCATATGCCGACTTTACTCCGGTTCCAACCAACAATGCCCTAGAGGTCTAGATATTCCATCGCCAGTTGCACCAGGAAACGAGGAAGAGTGTGGAGAGGGATTGCATGATGGCCCGGATGTGGAAGACTATTAAGGCCATCTTTACTTGCGTTGCCCCTGGCAAGGAGATTCCCCAACTTGATCTGATGGACTACACACAGTTCCCTATGCTGAATGAGGCATGGGCTGGCGTGATACCCCAGAGGACCTTGACTCCGACGTGGACACCACCCAATCTGAGTGTTCCTGATCTGACTATTATTTCTCCCTCTTGGCTTTGTAAATTTAAGACCACTTGTTTCTATCTTTTCGACACTCTTATGTTTTGTAAGCATATGGATGCTTGATTTCCTACTCTACCGCAGTTAATAGTGAATTACTAAGTTTTATAATTTATACTTGATTGCTGAAAACTTAAGGCTGGTAGGAGTGAATTTGGATACCAGTCGAAGTCTAAAATTGTGGTTAGGAAAAACAGGGGGGACAGGTTGAGTTGAGGTTCTTCCTCGCCCTGTCCCACTTTGGCGGGAATATCCCACTCTGGAAGCCTCGCTATGTCGGGAATAATCCCACCCCAGCGGCTCAGACAGAACCAGAACCAAGGCTAATAATTTCTGGGTTCTTTTCGTCATCAAAAATTTCCCCAAGGTTCCCAGCTTTACTTAGCCTGTTTTAGAATAATTTTCATAACTAGGATTATAATGGCTTGCCCTCTAGTCAATCCCACAATACACGAACCATCTCGCTCTTAGTAACTTAGCACCCATCCATACATTCACAACTTGCATAATTTAAATCAATTAGCCAACACAATGCACGCAATAAGATCCGGACATCCATTTATAGTACACGTAATCGCATTATCACATTTAACAAGTTCAACTTTTCATTCACAGTTAATTCAATCAACAAGAAGCACACATTCATAGTTCACAAGACACAATGCACAGACAATTTCAATTCATTAGTTGTTTCATCCCATAGATGACCATTACTAGTCATCCATGCCTTTTACAGCCCCTAGGGTTAGATACCAATTGGAACCTTCCCAGTTCCAATTAACTTATTGGTGTCCCTTAAGTCATTTCAACGACGTCTAGTTCAATTCATTGAGATACCAATTGAAAATCAAGAGATACCAATTGGGCTCAACTCGTACCACAAGCGACACATCGCACAAAGGGAGAGAATGAGTGAAACAATTTCCTAGAATGCTTCCTAGACTCTTGTAGATTAGATACGGACGTCAACACACCAATCCGCAAGAGTCTAGTCTATATTTTGCTCTTGTACTGGTAGACAGGTAACCTAGGCTCTGATACCAATTTGTCACGTCCCAACCCACCGGATCGTGTGGGCACCTACTCTAACACCTAAGTAAAAGAATCCTCATATCCCAATAGTAAAAAGATGAGGAAATTTAAAGAAAACAGAATAAATATAATACTTATGATTTTATAAATAATACCTTTAGACACACTTTTATTTTAACTTGTAAAGTAATTTAAACAACTCCCATAGATCTAGTCTAAACAGGTACAAGAGCTACTAAGACTACACTATACAATAAATAGAAGACACAACTCCCGCTATGCGGAAGAAAGAATAGAAGCTGTTGGAGATTTTCTTCGTCTTCACCTAATGAAACGTCACCAATCATGCATCCATACTATATCCAAAAAGACATAGCAAGAGTAGTATCAGTACAAAACACGCATACTGTTAGGCATCATCGGTCAACCCGACGCCCACCACATAACATACGAAAACAACTAGTAAGATCATGAATTAAACCACTCGCTTCTCCACCGTTACCCTCCCTTAAAACACCTCTAAATTACACTAGCACTCTAACTATTAACCACCTTCAAGTCAACTTACTTACTAGGTTCTTGATCATAACCTAACAATTCTAACACGTAGAAAACCATCCCTAAGTACGACTACCAAGATTTCAACTAACCGCTCACGTCATCCCCCTACTCCCTAGTCACATTACCCAACCATAGTCACATAATACATTACATCAAGCTCTTTAACACTAAACCCAATCTCTTCCCCCCAAGGTGAAATCCACCTAAGCATATTTCAACACACACACTTCCTCTACTTCTTGTCATTACAACACACGAACCACCCTTCTATCTATTACTCGCCCCTTGAACACTTGCCCGTCCACTACACCCAACAGGTTCGCTCATTACAACAAACAATCAAACAATAATCATCATACACGTGCCCACTAAGTGTAACATAAGCAGGTCAATACCACACTATTCTCACATGCGCATATCAAACATATACGACATCATCAATATTTATGAAACAACGAACAACTTCACATTTTATATCACATCATTGGTCTTCTCATGGAACCCAAACCCAAACAATTAGCATGCTGGAACGTGGAAACCGATCCAAGTTAGTTATGCCGGAACGTGGCAACTGATCTCATTGTTATGCCGGAACGTGGCAACCGATCCAAGTTAGTTATGCCAGAACATGGCAACCGATCCAAGTTAGTTATACCGAAACGTGGCAACTGATCCATTCAACACATCACAATCACAAAAACAAGTACATCCTCAAGATCATACATTTAATTCATGATTTCATGGCAATAATAATTCACCCATCTTATTCATAACAATTGTGATCAATTATGCAACATTCATATACATACCTTAATTTGACCATACTTAGTCCTAGTTCATCATCTAAGGCTTCTTTCTAGGATTTAATCATAATTCATCATAAATCATCAATTTAATCACTCCAATTTATGGTCTAGCATACGTTCATAATTCCAGTTCCATTTATGATTTCATATTCTTATTGTTGAAACAATTTTATCCAAGATAGCAATTCTAGAGGCTCTAATAAATCATCAATTTCTCTTCTCAAGGCATAAACTAAATTACTTTAATTTCTAAGAATTACCCATGGAATTCACTCGGTGCACGAAGGTCTACACATAAACCCTACCATTGATTTACATATATCATGTGGTGAACACAGATTTAAACTACGCAATTCATAAAACCTTGCCTACCTAGGGGCGAAGCAGTTGCACGGAGTTTTGACTTTGATTCTGGTTTTTCGGGCTTCGCGACGGTGAATTTGGCCAATAATCTGCAAGATATCGCCGTCCTCATGTTAGAATTTTTCTTCTCCTACATTTCCAAGCTTAGAGCAGTTTTTCTGAGGTTTCTAAGGTGTTTTACGACTTATTTAGGTATTTTAGGAAGGTGGAGAAAATAAGATTTCTCGTAATTTATGTCCTGTCTTGCCTATCCCACTATGACGCTATCCCTCCCTGGCGCCGCCACCTAGCGGTACCAGGCCCGCTGTGGCAAGACAGTGGCCCAAAATTTTCCCGAATTTCTGTTCCTCCTAAATAACGACATTTGGGTCGTTACAGCTGCTTAGCCACCAGAAGGCATGAGATTAATTCAGAGTATTTTTTAAAACCCTTTTCAAGGTATTGCTGCTGTAATATCATATTTGAGGCATGGAATGTAGTTAGTGTTTTTCCAAACATGTCCTCATCTTTTATAGTTTCCCCACATAATTTCAATTGGGATGTTATTCTAGATACAGAAGAGTTATACTCAATTACAGTTTTATAATCTTGAAACCGTAAGTGCATCCACTCATAACGAGCCCTTGGCAATACAGTTGCCTTGAGGTGGTCATACCTCCTTTTCAAACCTATCCATAATTCAAGTGGATCTTTCACTGTTATGTATTTAACCTTCAGGCTTTTATCAAGATAATGACGAAGGAAAATCATAGCTTTTGCTTTATCTTGACTTGATGTCGTATTTCCTTCGATTATACTATCACCAAGACCCATAGCGGTAAGGTGAATTTCAGCATCAAGTACCCATGACAAATAGTTCTTTCCAGAAATGTCAAGTGCCACAAATTCAAGCTTTGACAAATTCGACATGATGAAAACTATCATAAAATAATTAAGTTAATATTATGATGTTGGTTTCTTTATAATAAATGATAATTAATGTTAAAATAATAAAGTATAATATGATTATAAAATATATTATATGTTATATGAATTCACATTGATTGTCTAAAAAACATATAAACCACTGACGTATTGAAACAACAAATTTAATATGTAATTTTAATTGTTCTACAATCTTTATTATTAGTTTCAATAGATATTAACGCCAAATTTTTGTTAGAGTTTCAAGTCATATTTAATACAATAATATTCTTCTTTATGAAAAACCAATATACTTATCATAATGTATGAAAATACTTACGAGTTATTTTAACAGGCATGCTAAAATATTACTTAGTAATTAATTTAGAGTTATAAGTTAGTAGAATATAAATAACATAACAATATAAACCTGAAACGTATTTGTCACTCCCCGAGCCTAAGTCCTGGGCAGGACTGGCACTCGAGAACCATTGCTGGACCCAAGCGAACACTTGGCCTGGCTTACTTACTCAGTGGAAGACTTAATTCAACGAAGACAAGTCTATGTAATAAACTGGAATGTTATAATAGAACATTCAACTTGGCCATTAAGGTAAACTCAAGTATTAACATACGATGATGACAATGAAAAGACTAAAGAACTAAGATCTGACTGTCTATGAAGCCTCTAAAACAACTGAGATAGATGTCGGTACAAACCCCACGACATCCTAATGAACTAATAAAATAACAGAAAGCAATATGAAGGAGTCCTCCGGAATACAAGGAGGCTCACCAACTGACTCTACAGTGCTTACTGGATCAACGATGCACTGGATGTCGATCCTAGTTACCTCTGTCTACGTCATAAAATGATAAAGGTAAACTAGCATCAGTACATTGAATGTACGAGTATGCGAGTTGGAATGCTAAATACAACAAAGGCTAGAAAAGAATCTGAAGAACTTAGCTAACACAACTCAACTCAACATAACTGAACTCATTTCAATATAAAGCAGTTTAAAACAAGTGCAATATAAAAACAAGTTGTTTAAAACATGATATCAACTCTTTGTGTATGCAAAGATACATATAACTCTGAAATGTATGTAAAAATACAATAAACTGTGTAAATAAAAATACAATTCATTCTGTGGGAGTTTCTCTAACCGACAACCATCACGTAAGAGCCATTGTGATAATACAACGTTTTGCCTCACGCTGCTAGGGCCGTCCAATACCTTGCCGAGGGTATAAAATCTGAACTACTAAGTGGATCCACTAGTCTATGCTAAAAAGTACTAAAGGAATCATCTAAAATGTATGACCCTTTTCTACCCATGATGGCTACATGGTTTATGGGGGATGTGAGTTGTCTGAACTTTCCCCCATATTGGTGCTCAATACTACTCCCAAAAATATGATATTAGGTCTTATGTTTAAAAACATACTTCTTTTTGTGATTTGAGATTAGTGCTAAAAAACTTAGCTCAAAGGCTATCTTGGAAATCAAAGTTTCCTCTCTTGCTTCATTTAGAAAGCGATTTCTCTTTTCTGAAAACTAGCCCGAAGGCTCTTTGGAAATCGAGGTTTCCTTTCTTGTTTAAACCCTTTGGGAATACAAAGTACGCATATACTTTTGAAGAAATGAACTTCAAACTTTATTCTTTAATATTTACTCAACTTGAACTTTAAGTCTTAAAAAAAAGTTAGAACATTTCAAAAAGATTTTTGGAGAACTCTAAGAACTTCTCTTGACTTTGCTCTTAACTTTCCTTGAATTGATTATGGATTCAAGGTTCATTATCTCATGTTTATGGATGATTTCATGATGTTTAAATGTACCTTAGAATGTTGGACTCAACTATAAATCATAGGTACATTGCTAAGGAGCAGGTACTAAAAGGTGGGAAAGAAATGGGAAAGACTAGCGTCCCTAGCGCTCTGAGAGGCGCGGGGCCCCAGAGGGAAAAGTTCAGAGACTTCCCTGGGGAGCGCTGGCTGGCGTGGCGCCCCAAGGGTGAAAGTTAAGAGCCCTCTTTGTGGGGCACTGCTGGCGCGACGCCCCACCCCTATCCCCAGGTGTTTGACGACTTTTCTTGCTCGTTTTACATCTCTATACCCTCTAAACTTCAATGGTTCTTTCCCCCAAACACTTAGAATCATTTGTACTCTCAATATACATCATATTATACTCAAAAAACACAACTAACAACATGAATTAATCTCAAGAAAACTGCAACAACACAACCCACAAGAATTCAAACGAATTTCATCAAGAACTTAAGGATTTACTTTCAAATCTAATAACTTCGCTGAAATTGAATCATGATTGGCGTGTGGGTGAAATAACCCAACGCTATGTGATCTAACATACCTTTTAGGGATCACCCCCGACGAAATCCACAAGCTAAACTCGATGATCTTGGCGAATCTTGCTTCTCTTCTCCTTTTCCCTCTTCTTTTCTGTTTTCTCCAAGCCCTAGCGTATTTTGGTAAAAGCGTCAACTGATCTAATTCTGATTAGACCCTAAATTAATTACCAAAAATGAAATAAAATAATTGGTCAAGAAAAAGACCAAACTACCCTTTCAAAATCCGGATTGGAGTTTCCTTATTCCAACAACCCAACTTCCAAAGGGAATAACTCACTCATACAAACTCGGAATCGCGCAAACTCAACGGCGTTGGAAAGATGATTCCAAGAGATTTCCTACCATATCTAGAAGTACCTCTAAATCATTCTGAGCTAGAAGTTAGGTCCGTTTGAAGTTGGCCAAACTCAACTTATTCTAACTTAACAAAATTTTCATATTTTCTTTCTTTCCAAAAATGACTATTTCCAATTATTAGCTTCTTCCTAGCTATTTCAAATTGCAAGATGTTACAAAATCTCCCCCTTGAGAACATTTGTCCTCGAATGAGATTACTCTTACTAGGCTAAGGTTGTAACATGCAACATTCAGTTCAAGCACCCACAAGCAAACGCACAACAACATGCCAACTTATAAATAAATACTAAAAAAGGATTAGTACCTTAATTCGGAACTTCTCCGGATTCGAAGAGATGTGGATATGCCTTCTTCATATCCTCATCAGTTTCCCAAGTAGCTTCTTCAACAAATTGGTTCCTCCAAAGGACTTTGACTGATGCTACCTCTTTTATTCTCAATTTGTGAACTTGGCGATCTAGAATTTGAATCGGAATCTCCTCATAAGATAAGCTATCCTTGATCCCAATATTTTAAATTGGTATGATCAATGAAGGATCGCCCATGCACTTCTTCAACATGGAGATGTGAAACACCGGATGAACCGTGGCTAACTCTTGTGGTAGCTCCAACTCATAAGCTACATTGTCAATCCTCTTGGATATTCGATAAGGTCCAATATACCGGGGACTAAGCTTCCCTTTCTTACCAAACCTCATAACACCCTTCATGGGTGAAACTTTTAGATATACCCAATCATCTACTTCAAACTCTAACTCCCATCTCCTAACATCAGTGTAGGGTTTCTGACGACTCTGTGCCATTTTCAACCTCTCTTAAATCACTGTCACCTTCTCCATAGCTTGATGAACTAAATCTGGTCCTATCAACCCTGCCTCACCAACTTCAAACCATCCAATAGGAGATATGCATCTTCTCCCATAAAGAGCTTCTTAAGGAGCCATTTGGTTGCTCGAGTGGTAACTATTGTTGTAAGCAAACTCAATGAAAGGTAGGTGATCATCCCAATTCCCTTTGAAATCAATCACACAAGCCCTCAACATATCTTCTAAGGTCTGAATAGTGCGCTCTGCTTCCCCATCTGTCTGAAGATGAAAGGTCGTACTTAAGTTCACATTTGAACCCAAGCCTTTTTGGAATGACTTCCAAAACTGTGCAGTAAATTGTGAACCTCTGACTGAAATAATGGAGACCGAAACCCCATTAAATCTTACCACCTCTTGAATATACAACTTAGCATAATCTTCTGCTGAATGGGTATTCTTTATCGGCTAAAAGTGGGATGATTTTGTCATTCTGTCGACAATCACCCAAATAGAATCATGCTGCCTACGAGACCTTGATAAACCTGTGATGAAGTCCATATTAATCATATCCCACTTCCATTCCGAAAGTTCTATATTCTGAGCCAAACCACCGGGCCTTTGGTGCTCTACTTTAACTTGTTGGCAATTTGGGCACTTAGCAACAAATTTTGCAATGCCCCTCTTCATACTATTCCACCAATACACCTCTCTCAAATCACGATACATCTTTATGGAACCTGGATGAATGGAATATCTGGAGCTATTAGCCTTATCTATGATCCTCTTTTGGAGTCCATCCACTATTGGTACACACAACCTACCTTGATATCTCAATACTCTACTCCCCCTTGTTCAAAAGCTAATATTGTTTGCTTATGAACATTTTCCTTCAATTGGATCTTAGTCTTGCTTTTCTTTTACTTCTGAGACTAATGAAGATTCATCCCCATTCATCACCACTACTCCTCCTTCCGTGGAATCCATTAGTCGGACTCCTAAGCGTGCAAGTCTATGCACATCTTTCGCTAACTCTCTCTTTTCCTCCTCAACATGGCAGTACTACCCATTGACAACCTGCTTAAAGAATCAACAACAACATTAGCCTTACGTGGGTGGTATAGAATACTAATGTCATAATCCTTGAGTAATTATAACCACCTCTTTGTCTAAGATTAAGCTCTTTCTGAGTGAACACATATTGAAGACTCTTGTGATCAGTGAATACATCAACATGAACACCATACAAATAATGACGCCATATCTTCAAAGAAAATACTATGGCAGCCAACTCTAAGTCATGGGTTGGGTAATTCTTCTTATGAACTTTCACCTGTCTGGAGGCATAAGTTATGACTTTGCCATTCTGCATTAACACGCAACCCAAACAAACTCTAGACGCATCACAATAGACAACAAAGCCTTGCGTACCTTCTGGTAAGGTCAAAACTAGGGCAGTAGTCAACCTCTTTTTCAATTCCTAAAATCTTTTCTCACAAGCTTCAGACCATTGAAACCTCACTGTCTTCTGAGTTAACTTGGTCAAATGGGATGAAATATATGAGAACCCCTATACGAACCTTCTATAATAGCCAGCTAATCCCAAGAAACTCCAATATCAGTTGGAGATGTGGGTCTAGGCCAATTCTGCACTGCCTCAATCTTCTGTGTATCAACTTTAATTCCCTCTCCAAACACAATGTGGCCTAAGAATGCCACAGACTCAAGCCAAAACTCACACTTAGAGAACTTGGCATACAACTCTTTATCTTTCAAAGTCTGGAGAACTATTCTAAGATGACTAGCATGATCTTCTTCATTTCTTGAATAGATTAGTATGTCATCAATGAAGACGATAACAAATAACATATCTAAATAAGGTTTGAATACCTTATTCATAAGGTCCATGAATGTTGCAGGCGCATTGGTCAAACCAAAGGACATGACCAAAAACTCATAAAGACCATAACGGGTTCTAAAAGTTGTCTTTGAAATATCACATTCTCTTACCCTTAAACTGATGGTAGCTAGATTTGAGATCTATCTTACAGAAACGAGTGGCACCCTGAAGTTGATCGAAAAGATCATCAATCCTTGGGAGAGGATATTTGTTCTTGATGGTAACCTTGTTCAACTGACGGTAATCTATACACATCCTAAGGGAACCATCTTTCTTTCTCACAAATAAGATTGGAGCGCCCCAAGATGAGATACTTGGTCGAATAAAGCCCTTATCTAAGAGATCTTTTAACTGCTCTTTAAGCTCTTTCAACTCTGCTGGTGCCATTTTATATGGTAGAAATAGATATAGGACGAGTATCTGGGAGAATATCTATACCGAAGTCTATCTCTCTCTCAAGAGGGACTCCGGGTAGATCATCTAGAAAGACTTATGGAAACTCTTTTACTACTGAAACTGACTGAATAGGAGGTATCTCAATACTAAAGTCATTAACTCTAACTAAATAATCGACACACCCCTTAGAAACCAACTTACTTGCCTTAAGGTACGAAATAAAATGACCCTTAGACACTAATGAACTACTTTTCCACTCTATAACTGGCTCATTGGGAAACTGGAACTTGACTACTCGAGTTCTACAATCTATTGATGCATAATAAGCATGAAACCAGTCCATACATAGAATGACATCAAAATCTACTATGTCTAACTCAACTAAATCAGACATAGTACTCATGTGATTGGCGGAAACGGAACAATCACAATAGACTCTTTCTGCTAGAATAGACTCACCATCAGGTGTAGAAACACTGAAGGGCTCAAGAAGTTGCTCAGGAAGAACATCAAAATTAATGACTTGGATCATACCAGTGACAACATCTGGTGAATCCTCTTGCTCTTGGCGACTAGCGATAGCATAAAGAAGGTTTCCTTCTCCGTCTGCCCTTGAAGTAGCTCATCTAGATGCAACTCTATCTGGTGGAGCAACTGAAGAAGACTGGGCTCTATTTCCCCCATTACCATTACTCTGTCTGCTCTTAGGACACTCTCTCATAAAATGATCGTTCTGGCCACACTTGAAGCAACTAGTGGAGCCATCACGACACACCCATGAGTGGCTCCTACCACACTTAGCACATTCAATAGTCTTAGTACCCCCCTTGTGTCTTACTACCTTACGAATGCTCAAGTCTAGCTCTAAAGTTGTAAGAATTGTGTCTATTGTACTCACATTTATTCCTTGGTGCAGGTGCACTAGCAGATGATGAAGCAAGTCATTTCTGCTTATGTTGGAAAGAAGATCGGTTCGCATTACTCTTTTGTTGCCCGGATTCATTCCCTGATGTCTTAGCTCTCTTATTCTCAAACTCTTCTTTATCCTTCAGATGGTCCTTCTCAACTTGTTGCACATGGATCATCAGCCTTGCTATGCCTATGTAACCTATTAGCATGGCTGCCTTACTTTCCTTATTTGACAGACGAGTCAGCCTAACTACAAATAAACTCATCCTGCTCCTTATGTCAGCAACCATATATTTGTTTCTCTTAGCTCACGAGGAAAGAAACTCCTCATGAAGGAACTCTCAACCATAGGCCAGCTCAAAATCGGTTACGCGAAAGCACGAGTTAGAAAGAAACTCTTTAGAGGTAAAACTCTAACGCACGAAATGAGTATGAAAAAAGTGAAGGAATTTCCTAAATGTTGCAGCCTCCTAATTATAGATGTAGGGCGCTTCACACCGATAACAAGGACTCTATAGACACAGCTTCATAGACTCCCTAGGACTCTTGAACTCTGTGCTCTGATATCAAGTTTATCACGCCCCGAGCCTACGCCCTGGGCGGGACTGGCACTCGAGAGCCATTGCTGGCCCCAAACGAACCCTTGGCCTAGCTTATGTACTCAGTGGAAGACTTAATTCAACAAAGACAAGTCTATATAATAAATTGGAATGTTATAATGGAACATCTAACTTGGCCATTAAGGCAAACTCAAGTCTTGACATAAGATGATGACAATGAAAAGACAAAAGAACTAACATCTAACTGTCTATAAAGCCTCTAAAATAACTGAGATGGATGTCGGGACAAACCCCACGACATCCTAATGAACTAATAAAATAACAAAAAGCAATAAAAAAGAGTCCTTCGGAATGCAAGGAGGCTCACCAACTAACTCTGGAGTGCACACTGGATCAACGATGCACTGAATGCTGATCCTAGTTAGCTGTGTCTGCAGCATAATACGATGCAAGCCAACTGGCATCAGTACATTGAATGTACGATTATGTGACTTGGAATGCTAAACACAACAAAGGCTAGAAAAGAATCTGAAGAACTTACCTGGCTTAACTCAACTCAACATAACTGAACTCATTTCAATGTAAATCAGTTTAAAACAAGTGCAATGTAAAGAAAAGTTGTTTAAAACATAATGTCAACTCTGTGTGTATGCAAAGATACATATAACTCTGAAATGTATGTAAAAATTCAATAAACTGTGTATATAAGAATACAATTAGTTTTGTGGGAGTTTCTCTAACCGACAACCATCACGTAAGAGCTATTGTGATGATACAACGTTTTGCCTCACGCTGCCAGGGTTGTCTTATACCTTGCTGAGGGTATATAACTTGAACTACTAAGTGGATCCACTAGTCTATGCTAAAAAGCACTAAAGGAATCATCTAAAAAGTATGACCCTTTTCTACCCATGATGGCTACAAGGTTTATGGGGGATGTGAGTTGTCTGAACTCTCCCCCATATTGGTGCTCAATACTACTCCCAAAAAATATGATATTACCTCTTATGTTTAAAAACATACTTCTTTCTGTGATTTGAGATTAGTGCTAAAAAATTTAGCTCAAAGGCTATCTTGGAAATCAAAGTTTCCTCTCTTGCTTCATTTAGAAAGTGATTTCTCTTTTCTGAAAACTAGCCCGAAGGCTCTTTGGAAATCGAGGTTTCCTTGTTTAAATGTGAAAACATTTTAAACCCTTTGGGGATACATAGTACCCATATACTTTTGAAGAAACGAACTTCAAACTTTTTTCTTTAACCTTTACTCAACTTGAATTGTATGTCTTAAAGCAAAATTAAAACATTTGGAAAAGACTTTTGGAAAACTCTAAGAACTTCTCTTGACTGGACTCTTACTTCTCTTGACTTTGATCTTAACTTTCCTTGAATTGAATTATGAATTCAAGGTTCATGATCTCATGTTTATGGATGATTTCATGATGTTTATATGTACCTTAGAGTGTTGGAATCAACTAGAAATCATAGGTACATTGCTAAGGAACAAGTACTAAAATATAGGAAAGAAATGGGAAAGACTGGTGTCCCTAGCGCTCTGAGAGGCGCGGGGCGCCAGAGGGAAAATTTCAAAGACTGCCCTGGGGCGTGCTGGCTGGCGCGGCGCCCCAAGGGTGAAATTTCAGAGCCCTCTTTGGGGGGTGCTGTCTGGCGCGACGCCCCACCCCTATCCCCAGGTGTTTGACAACTTTTCTTACTCATTTTTCATCTCTATACCCTCTAAACTTCAATGGTTCTTTCCCCAAATACTTAGAATCATTTGTACTCTCAATATACATCAGATTCTACTCGAAAAACACAACTAACAACATGAACCAATCTCAATAAAACTCCAACAACACAACCCACAAGAATTCAAACGAATTTCATCAAGAACTCAAGGATTTACTTTCAAATCTAATAACTTCGCTGAAATTGAATCATGATTGGCGCGTGGGTGAAATAACACAACGCTATGTGATCTCACATACCTTGTAGGGATCACCCCCGACGAAATCCACAAGCTAAACTCGACGATCTTGACGAAGTTTACTTCTCTTCTCCTTTCTCCTCTTCTTTTCTCTTTTCTCCAAGCCCTAGCGTATTTTGGTAAAAGCGTAAACTGATCTAATTCTGATTAGACCCTAACTTAATTACCAAAAATGAAATAAAATAATTGGGCAAGGAAAAGACCAAACCACCCTTTCAAAATCCGGATTGGACTTTCCTTATTCATACAACCCAACTTCCAATAGGAATAACTCACTCATACGAACTCGGAATCGCGCAAACTCAGCGACGTTGGTAAGATCATTCCAAGAGATTTCCTACCATATCTGGAAGTACCTCTAACTACCTGAGCTAGAAGTTATGGCCATTTGAAGTTCACCAAAGTCAACTTATTCTAACTTAACAAAATTTCCAGATTTTCATACTTTCCAAAAATGATTATTTCCAATTATTAGCTTCTTCCTAGTTATTTCTAATTATGAGATGTTACAGTATTGATTATTATTCCTAGTAAAGTATCATAATAATAGCTAAATCAAGTTATATATGCAGTAATTAAATTATCGATCAAAGATTTATGCAAGTCCTATTTGAGGTGTTATAAACATATAAATGTATACCTGACTCTAAATTAAAATTGATTAACTTTTAGGAAAAAAAGATAATCCCGAATTAAGTATTTCTCAATTGGTTAGAGACTCGTGCTGATAACGTGTTGTAAAATGAGAGCCAAACACAATAATACTAAACAAGAAATGGAAGACAAATGCTAATAAGAAGTATAGAGTATAGAGTATTCGTTTATCTCTTTTTGTTGTTATTCACAAGGGTGAAGCATACCCTTTTATAGTTAGTAGAAATCACCCGTTTACAATGTTAAGCAAATACGTTAGAAGCTCTTTAAGTGATACATTAAATGGGACATTACGTTAGGTGTAAATTGAAAAGAAACATCCACTCATTGATTGGATTTGTAACACTTAGTTATTATTGTAAAAACCTTATTTATTAATATGATGAGTTAAGTTGTGTAAATCAAAGTTCTAAAATATTTCAGATAAATTATAGATAGATTTTTTTACCCAAAACAAACATAGTAAAGTTGTCACGCTCCGAGCCTATATCCTGAACGTGTCCGGCACTCGAGAACCATTTTTTATCCCCAAGAGAACCCTTAGCTTGACTGACTACTTAGCGGAAGACTCACCCAAGTGATAATAGGCTTAAAATATAAATTTATGTCAACATAAACTCAATTGGAATGTCTGAAACTACTCATTTGCAATAATAATAATAATTTGCAAAAAATTATTTAAAGAAAAGAAAATACTAAGAAACTCCTCAACTCTAACTATCTATGAAGCCTCTAATACTAGGATAGATGTTGGGACAAGACTCACGACAACTCAACAATAACAGAAAAATAAATGTGAAATCCTCTGGAAAGCTAAGCGCAGTGTGATCTTAACGAAACGTTTGGTGATGATCCTGAACACATGAATCTGCATCATAAAAGATGCAGGTCAAATAAAATCAATACATTAAATGCACGAGTATGTAATATAGCCGAGGCAAAATAACTGAATGAAAGGATTGCAATAGATTTAGCATAAACTCATCTGCATGTAAAGAATTAAAGGAATGAAATCATTTAAATTTACAAAATACTTTCTCATCTCTGAACTTCAACATAATAAGTGATATATTTAAAATACACTTTAACTCTATTGGGAGATTCTTTAACCAACAACCATCATTATAAGCTACGTGATGATACAACGTCTTGTCCACGCTGCTAGAACTGTCCTATATTGTGTCAGGATATCGAACCTCTCAACTGAGTGGATCCACTAAGCTCTACCCGAAGGCACTAAGGATTCATCTAAAAAGTATGATCTCGTATCCATGTAGGCAAGACATGGTTTATGGGGGATGTGAGTTATCTAAACTCTCCCCCATATATGTGCTCAATACTACTCCCAATAATATATACTCTTGCTCAAATGTATAAAAATATTTTTTTTCTCTGGTTTGAGATAATTTCTCAAACAATCATCTTAAAAGAGGTAACTGCTTTGAAATATCTCTCAAACTCATTGTTCATTTAGAAAACAAGGTTTCTCTTTGCTCAATGTAAAAATATATTTTGGGTTGAGATAATTACTCAAAATGAGCCTCTGTACTTAATCTTTCTTAAAACTCTTTTAACTTTTCTAAAAACAATCTACTCTTTTTCTTCATGTAAAAATGAAACATTTGGAAATACGTACACTTAGCTCTCTTATACTCTTTCTCCAACTCCTCTTTACTTCCTCAAAACTCAGTTTAAACAATAAATTGTTTAAAAGATTCTCAATAAGAATTCAATGAATACTCAAAAATAGGGTCATGCTGAAAAATAGACATGAACAATCAACTCAATAATCAGAATACACAATATACGACAATTCAATAATTTGAAATAAGAATTCAATAATCAGCAACTCAAGAACTCGTAACTCAATATCAACTCATCTCAATGATACTCAAATCTAAGGCTAGAACCCTAGATTACTCTTTTACTAATTTGAAAGTAGATGTAGGGCGTGAGGATGAACTAGTCCAATACTATGATAGCCTTACATACATGTAAAAACGAAGTTCTTTGGCGAAATCGCCGAAATTCGAAGAATGCTTGAACCCTAGCTTTTCTCCTCTTGGAACCTTGCTCTAATGACTTGAAGTGTTAATGAACGTAAAAGAATTTATTAACACTTTTTAAGCCATTAATTAGGTGTAAAACATCGTGATTTAGGCTTAGAATAGGGGTTAAAACGATGTAGTTTAAGTACCAAAAACATAGGAGAAGACCAAAACAACCCCAACTTTTAAAACTATCAAGGTGCCTTAAAAGGGAGGTTTCACGGACCATTTAAGGCTTCATGGCCCATGAAACACTTCAAGGGTCGTATAGCCGGTCGTAAAACTTCACCTGCTCGACATGGCTTCACTAAAACGGGCATAACTTTTTACTTCAAACTCGAAATGAGATAAACTTGATGGCGTTGGAAAGAGGATTCAAAGTCCTTTAATTTAATAGGTCATGAGACATATAATTCATTATGTGCTGAGATATATGATCGTTTGAAGTTGACCCAAAACTTGAAAGTTGATGGGTGACTTGTACGGACCGTACAAGCCACCGCATGCCGTGTAGGGTCTCGTCCAAGTGACCCCAACCTTGAAAGCCCTGGACGGTTGGCCATCATGCCCTAAACGGTTTGTGGACCCCTAAACGGACCGTTTAGGGTGTCATGAAGGGTTCATGCACCAGTTTGGGTTCGTGGACTTTCCCGCTAGCGGCTAGCCCTCTTTAGCCTTTCTCAAAGTTCAAGGTGTTACAAAAGCAAGTTATGCGGCCATAGGAGAAGTATATGAGATTTGATATGTGTGGACTATCAATTCTGCAGATGTCTCAAAAAAAACTAATCAAACCTCGTTCAATATAAAATTACTCTATTTTTTATATAATGAATAAGTTAAGGATTAAGAAATTTTTTTTTATTTCAACTCTCTCTTTCTCTCACTACACAATCCTCAAAATATAAACATAATATAATACACTTCTCATCATTTTCATCTATTACAACACAAGGAAGAAAACATCAACATGTGTATGATTTCTTCAACAAATAAATGATAAAAATGTGGATAGTCATATGATGTATAGCAGGATAATTAGTAGAAGATATTAAGGAGAATATGTCTTTGTGATTACAAAAGTTACAAAGAAAAATAACATCAATTATCAAGCACTTATATTTTTTAATATTAAAATACACTTATTCACAAACACTTTTGTCATATCAAACACACTATGATTCGTCATTGATGAAGCTATAGGGAGGTAAGAGATCCAACTGAATCTCTTTCATGAAAAAATTACACCACATAAATATAAATAGGGAAAAATCATTATTTTAATCAATTGGCTATAAATTTCAAATTTCGTTGATAGAAGGAAGACTCTAATACATTCTAATATATTTGTGTAATTTTTTTTGTAAAATTTTTTAACTCCGTGATTGATCTCCTACATATGAAAAATTAAAACAGATGAAGTACTTACTTGCACAAGATAGATTTTATATCAATCGATTTAACTTTATCAAAGTTTAGGGGAACTACATAAATGGGTCATAAGATCCAAAATAATTACAAGTTCATATCCAAATCCAATGTAATTCCTGAAATACCTATTCTTTCATAAATAATTACAGTCCATACCCCTCATTCATTAAGGCTGATAATTTCACTTAACTGATACTAAATCAGTATCATATACTATATTGGTATCATTAAGGCTGATAATTTTACTTAACTGATATTAAATCAGTATATGTATATACTGTATTGGTATCATTAATGTTTCTTGTTCAGAAATTACTCATTAATCAATGATACTATAAAAGTATATGTGTTGTGGTATCATTAAGGTTTCTTGTTTAAAAATTACTCATTAGTCAATGATACTATAACAGTGTGTATATATATAGATGAAATACTTACTTGCACAAGATAGATTTTACATCAATCGATTTAAATTTATCCAAGTTTATGAGAAACTACATAAATGAGTCATAAAATCCAAAATAATTACAAGTTCATACTCAACTCCAAAGTAATTCCTGAAATACCTATTCTCTCATAAATAATTACAGTCTATACCCCTCATTCATTAAGGCTGATAATTTCGCTTAACTGATACTAAATCAGTATCATATACTATATTTCTATCATTAAGGTTTCTTGTTCAAAAATTACTCATTAGTCAATGATACTATAAGAGTATTTTAACTACAAACAATTTAGCAATGGATTAACAATAAATTAAAATCCATATCTAAATTCATTTTTTTCATATGATATTTGTTATCAAATGAGGTATATATGCGCCTCAATCACATGCAAACACATACAATATGCAGCTTATAAATGTCGATGAATCGGTTGTGAATTGGAGGAATAATGTTGTAATAAGTAAATATATTAAGGACTACGGTATACTATGTTTTTTTGGTGTTAAACTATGATTAGAGATTTACGAGAGCTTTATCACAAACCAAATTCAATATTTTTGTAATAGCCCAAATAATTTTGTGTATCAATTTTGATATTAATATAATTTATATTTTTGATATTAATAACGAAATTTTATTCACTATTTTTAATTTTACTTCTTAATTATTAATGTGATGATAATTTTTTTATTATTCAAAAGATTATAATATAATCATGTCTACATGACAACAACCATTTAGAGAATCTAGGTGTTTTCAAGCTGAAGTGGACTAGTGTGAAAAACAAGTAGAATCTTTGAGAGCTTCCATATTTCTAATCTTGAAGTATATGCTACTCTTGATTTCTTTTCCTTGTGTCAATTATTTATATTATATTCTAAAGTACTCTCTCCGATCATTTTTAAATGAATTTTGTGATTATTATTTTTTAAATCATGAATGAAATTTTTATTTTATTATGATATTTATATTAATTGGTATATAATTTTAATGGATTCAAGAAATAATTTAAAGAATAAATAACTAATGTAAAGGGTAAAATTAATTTTTTATATCTTTTTCTTACTATGTTAAAGTGGACAAGTAAAAAATGAAAACTTATTTTCAGTATAGTAGATAAGCAATGTGATAGTATTTTAACCCAATTTTATATGTATTTCAGTCATGTAACCATGCCTGAAGTTCAGATTTGAAAGAAAAAAAAGGTTGTTAGATTTGTGTGTTTTTGATAAATTAATGATTATATTTTGCTCTTTATGATATGTAACTTATGTTTAGATTCTAGTTGATTTAGAGTATATTTGAGTGTTTAATAATGTGTTGAATTGTGGAAATTCGAAGAACAAATTATTATTTTTTGTTCACACACATGCCTAAAATTTTAGCCTCATAAAAAAAATTCATATGTAAATAATTGAAAGTTTATCAATTTTTAATGCACCTCAGTTAAAATTTTCTGAACTTTTACCTTTACAAATCATACTAAACATCGGATAAAAACATATGATGTTTAGTCTCACAAGGCCCCATTTTCAAATGTAAGTGTCTGAAGTTATCAAACTTCATACGTGATTATCTCACTTCTTGCCCAACATGGGTAAACTTGCAAAAAAAATTATGAAATGGGTATTAGTTAAATGAATACATCAAAAATATGTATTAATTAAATGACGATATTAAAATCGAGTATTAGTTAAATGTCAACATCAAAAGCGAATATTCATGCACATCTCTCATATTTTCTGTTAAAATATAGTGACACGAATGAATGTTTTGTGTCACGATAGTAACATAGGTGAATTTAACTTTTAACAACTATTTTAACACTCAAATATACAATGTGTTTATGAGACACACTTGTATTTTTTGTTTAGACGCACATGTCTGAAATTTTAGCCTCTTTTTACATATATTTCAGTCATATGACTGAAGTGCCAACATACATAAAAAGATTAGATGTACATGATGAAAGTGTATCAATTTTTACATGTATCTTACTAAAATAAATTCTGATATTATAAAATGGATATTAGTTAAATGTTGACATTAAAAGCGGATATTAATTAATTAAATGACAGATATCAAAATCAAATATTAATTAAATGTCAACATCCAAAACGGATATTCGTGCACTTCTCTCATATTTTCCGTTAAAATATAATGGCACAAATATAATGGACACTTTGGATTATAACCATGTCGTAAATGAGATCAACTTTTAATAAAAAATAACATAAATAAACTTTTCTTAAAATTTAATGACATATTCAAGTATTTTCGCCTAGATAATAATAAGAAAGAGGAAAGGAAAGACAAGATTGCAATATAGTTTCTTGCTTTTGGATAACCAAAGGTGGTGGGCGGGTCACCCTATTAGTTTTATAATGGCAATATGTTTCACGTGATTCCAATATATATATATATATATATATATATATATGTGTATTTGTATTCATTATGATTTTCATGTTTGGGTTTGTATAATGATATTTGTATTTCTTTATTAGTTTGTATTCATTCTAATAAGTATGCCAAATGAAATACAAATTATTAAAATTTCGTTGACAAACAACTTTGGAAGAAGAATTCCCAACTCAAACTTCGATATAATCGGTGTTCTCCAAAACTGAAACTTTCTTTTTTTATTATGTTTTCATCATAATTGTATACCAACAACTTTTGCATTTTATGTGCTCACTTTACCATTCAAATTAAAACTTAAAACT
>NW_006238942.1:3600-27037 GCF_000226075.1 Solanum tuberosum | reverse complement strand
TATATATATATATATTTGTATTACAAAATTATTTAGAATAATAATTTTGGAGAACATGGTAAGGAACAACAAAGTGTAAAGAATATTTCTAAAATTAGAAAACATAAAAATCAGTAAATAGAAAAGAATGTAAAAAATATTTTTTCTTAAGAAAAAAAATTGAACCCACTAAATGCACAATATTTTCTTAAGGAAAATTATTTCCCTCAAGTACCCGAGGTCAATCATAACCCACTAATTGTAAAGTGAATGGTGGTGAATCATATTTGATGGATCTTCCCACTTTATTCTACCCTTAAAAGAATCTTACAATATATATAGATGGCTCCGTCCATGCCACAAAGCAATCTATGACACAACATGTTTACAAGTGTTAGAGCGAGCAAAAGCCTTGTATTAGTTGGAGAATGGACTGATGGTCTGCTTATATATACTTGGACAATTCTCTTTTCATAAGCTAACTTTAGGGGTTGAGTTAAGACTAAGATCCATCTTTGTTGGGAAAAATACTACAATATTGATATTGGACTGAAATTACAAAGTTATAAATAACATATTACAAACATTGTGTTGTGGCAAGCCATTGCTTTGAAATTGATTTCGACCCGACTCTGGTGTAATCATTGTGGCCGGTAGCTCCCCAAGGTTCCACAGTTACTCTCAAACAAGTGTACTCGTGGCTGAAAGTTTAGAGGTTGCCCAAACTAAATGCCCAAAAAATATTCTAAGAATAAGTTAAGAAAAGAAAGGAGGAAAAAGTTTTCTTCTTCTTTTTTTGGTAGTGTGGTCTTATGTTCACCCAAGACATTTCTTTATGTAAGGATTTGGAAAAGAGGAGTTTCAAAGAGAATAAGTAATTTCTTAGAAACGTATGAGAATGTTAATGACATTAAAGGCCATTATATCACACTTAAAAAAATCTAATTTGGAACAGATATGTTATTCATCTCTTTTGTAACGTAATATTTTGTATCCTTTGCTTTACTCTTAATTAATAAAGGTAAAATTAATATCACAATCCACCACTAATCTATTTTAATTATATGGGTCAAGTGGTAAAGGGTATTAATTAAATTATGAATTTGACCCATTTACTATTCAACTATATTAATTATTTAATAAAAAAATCATCAACTAGATACTCGTAGCTACCGAATAGTTTAAAATTTCCATAAAAAATTTTACGAAAAGAGTCAAAACAATCCTAATTTTCAAAACGACCTAACGAGTTGTTACATTATCAGTCTTAAGAACTATATTTTTGTGTAACTTCTAAACAGTGGGACAAAATCTAAATGATGACCTAAAAGGCATATTTGCATAAATCAGCTTTTAATAAGTTGTCTTGAGTCAGAGACTCAGAAAAAGGTATATTATGTTAACTTATATGAGTCCACCATGAGTCAAGATACCTGGTTCTTTGACTATATTAATAATAAGAAGAATAGTAAATGCTGAAAGTAAGAAACACAAATGTTTACGAGGACACTTCTTTGCTCAAGGAGGGAAAAACCATGACCTGTTCTACAGAATTTCTCAACAACTTCACTAACTTCAAGCAACTTGTGAGTACAGACTCCAATAATTACAAAGAATTAAAACTCTTAATCCTACACCTCTTGTAATACCTCTTTTACAAGACTCAAAGCAATAACCCTATTGCCCACTATATCAACTACATCTAGTTAACATAGACTTCAAAACACACAACTTTGGCTAGTTCTGGCCATGAACTCAACTCCTCCAAGATTTCAACGGAAATTATTTATATTCCTTTATAAAATAGGAATATATCTTACAATTTACTAACTCAGAACACAGGACACAAAATACAATAAAAGACTCTGCAACACTTGATCAGGTGCCTTGTTAAATTTGAGCAATGTTGTTTGCTAAAATGGCTTTTGCTTTGTGAATGAATTTGCTTGCAAAAACTATGTTGTTTCTTGTCAAAGTGTCTAATGTATAAGATAGACAAAACAACCTAGTAGCATGTCATTAATGCTCGAGAACTCTGCACCTCTGTTACCGTGCCCACCTACCACAACAACTTTTGCAGCTGCATTCCACTAACTTGCCCTGAACGATCACATCTCGAAGGATCATGTCCCTCTACCAGATCCAACTATTCCATAGAGTTTGTTAAATTATTGGAACATCAGAATACAACATAATATTAGTATAGTATTCATTAATTTAAGAGAAAATACATATAAAAAAAAACTCTGAACTTGTCCGCTAAACTTATTTTAGTCCTTTATCTTTACAAATAATTATTTATCCCCCTAATCTCATTTCAAGTGAATTAAAATCCACCCAAAAAGCTGATGTGGCAAATAAAAAAATAAAAAACGAGTGAAAACTTAAAAAATCAAAAAAATAAAATAAATAGGCCCCTTTTTTTCTTTCCAAACCAATAAGGTTTCATCTTCCTTACACCCCACCACCTTTATCCACCAACAACCCCACCCTTTCGTTCTTCGAACCCCCCACCCGGACCCCTCTTTCTCATATTTCGAACCCCACCGTCAACCATACTTGCCTCACCCCTTTCTTCTTCTTCTTCTTCTTCGAGCTTCCTCCCACCACCTTCTTTCTTCTTCTTCGAAACACCCCCACCTATTCCTTCATTTCAAATTATTCTTGCTTATTCTTAGAAGTGGTGAATAAAAAATAAATGAAAAAACCAACAACTGATTGTTGCTTCAAGATCTTACTTATGGAAGGGTTTGTTGATTATGATGAACTTGAAGCTTTTTTAATTAAAAAAATTATAATTTCTTCATCTTAAATTAGTTATTTAATTTGTATTAATTATTTATTTTGATAATGTGTTTTAAAAATTGAATGTGTTTTCTAGTCTTGAATTTGTTAGAGTTTGATTTTATTTTTATAATCTTGGATTAATTCTCAATTTTTTTCTATTTTTACCTTTCTAAAATTGTATAAATAAAAAGAATTAAAAAAAACTCAAAATTTAAATAATTTTCAATGTGGCGTTGCGTGACAATGACGTGACGTTGATGTGGCAATGAAATGGCGCGCGTGTAATACACTTGCCACTGTGAGACTGGTATTGTAGTATTAGGGTTGAAAAAAATTTACTTCAAAGATGTTAAGGAGAGTATTTAAACTCCCGTGTAGTTTAAGTGGTAAAGTAAGTTGTGTTGACAAGTTCAAGGTTTTTTTTTATGTATTTTCTCTTAATTTAACTATCTGGCATTTCGTACTCACTGACTCGATTATTCTAAATTCATTGAGTAGGTCTATTAAAGGAGAAGTTCTTCCTACCAGAAATTTCTCCATTTTCATTATAACTCGTAAATTACTGACGGAGAAATCTTATTCATAACACAATATCCTCAATAATACATAATGTTTAGGATCTCCAATACTATTACATAGTACACCATTTAACAAAAGGCATGATCATAATCATGGAAATGGAAACTTTTGTATATAAATTTGGATAACCATCTGGAAGCCATGAAGCATAGTAATGCCAAGAAGACCAATGAATATCTTGCAGCAATTGACATGACACTCTCCTTTGCTGCAGCAGCAATTCCAATTGAAGCAACAGAGATAATTTGCATAATGATTTCAAGGACATTTAGACTTTTATATGCTCTGCTACAACTGCTACAATTTATTGTATGTGTCCAGTACCTATGCATTCATATAACAAGTATAATATTTAGATAAGACGATTCACACAATTTAAGATCGAGCTATATACACACCTGTCCAAAAGTTGTTCCCTAGCAGGAGTTGGTTGCAAGTCACCAGTAAATTTTGTGCCCCAATCAACTTGGGCACCTCCATATTTGGTCAACCATCTTCTAAAACCAACCACAAGTGCATCTGCCTTTGTTGGTACATAACAAATTTTTTGCCAATTCTGTGGACCTTTTTCCCTTAGCTTGTGCTCCTTCAAAAGGAACTAAATATTACACATTGTAGCGATAATATTTTTGGAGAGTCTGATGAACAACATAATTAATTTCTACTAATCAACTTTTTTAAGAAATACAACATATATATACCAGTATAATCCACAAGTGAAGATTGAGGAAGGTAGTGTATACACAGATCTTACCCCTACCTTGAAGGTAGAACGATTGTTCCCACTAGGCCCTCAACTCAACGAAAAACATAATAAAGTGTTGGTGTAACATACCATAAATACAATAAATTATAATAGATTACAGTTGAAAACAAATTGACAAAAATAAATAAACAATCAGTTAGGTTGTGATGATACATAACGTGACATATGATACATTTTTATTAATATTAAAATATCAAACTAACATAACAAAAGTGAAAAAGTCACGACGAAATACTAAAGATAGCATGATAAATCATTTTGAAAAAATAATATTTTATTTATAATAAAAATCAAAGAACAAGATTAATGTTACGACTACTAGTAAAATCAAAAAATTGTAAGAGGATAATTAATTACCTGAAGATGAAGTAAATATAAATCAGAATCAATGATTAGGTTATTGTCAAGGTGAAATTTCCATGGTGGAAATAGTTTATACTCCCAACCAGCAAAGTTTCTGAAGGATGTCATCATCAATCTGCAATTACCTGGACTTACTGGAACACATATAAATACTAGAAATATTCTATTTGTATCATTTGATGATGATTCTTCCTGCATCACATCACAAATAAAATAAATCTTAGAAGTACACTTTCATAGTAAAGATCTTTTATATTAGCGATAAAGCACAGGTATCCCTCTAGATCATGATCAAAATCTAGAGGCACACCTTAATTAAACTAAGGTTCTATTATTCTAAATTTATTTATTTATTTGTAATTTTGTACATCTTTTTGGCTTACGTGGCATCCAAACATATCCTACGCGCCTCAACCACGTGGAGTCACAGAGTGTGCCACGTAAACCAAAAGGTGTACAATGGGGTACTAGTGTCTTATCCCTTCATATAATCAATGCAGTTTAACTTCCGGGGCGGGGGGGGGTTAATTTTTGTTTTGATCCAGCAATTAATTAATATTAAACTGGTCTTGGTTCTCCGTACATCATACTACTCGTCCCATACCTTCTGCCTATCTTATATGTGTGGAACCTGATCTTTTTCGATTCTAACCTCTCCCTCGAATACATTGGGTAGGTAGGACATTTAAAATAGCAGCCAATTTATTTAGATCAATTTTTATGTTATATTATATGTTCTCTATAACAAAATAGCATGTTATAACAATCAAAAGGTATTTGGTTAAACGATGATATTATAGAGAAAATTCGAAAAAAGATAATTACCTTTGATTCATAATTATCCAAATAGCTTTGAACACCAAATGGACCATAGTACACACAAGGGGCAATAAATTTGTGTTCATCATGTCCTTGCTTTGCAATAAATCCATTTATGTCTAATTTTTCAAGGCTTATATCAAGTGGTTTTCCTCCTTCTCTATCACCCTTCACAGTGCACATATTAATTATATATTATTAGTTTGGTAAAAATATCCAAATACAATAAAAATTCAAATCAAGTATTTGTATATATGTTAAGGTTTAATTTTCTTATCTGTTTGGAACTTCTATTTTCCCAATTTTCATTATGCCATGATGTGCATAATTGACATGAGATGGGTCCATGAGGTTTTCAATCAAAAACTCATACCTGAAAAAATAATTATTTCTCAATTAAATTTTTCAAACTCTGATTAAATATTAATTCTACCAAGTAATAATAAATAGGCTAATGCAAACTTTTCTAGAGTTGAAATAATTGTGTAGGAAAATGACTTTTGCCTAAAGTGAGAGAAGTCATTTTAAAATGTTTTTCCTTGAAAGTACTTTATGATAATTTTAACCAAACTTCAGAAAATGACTTATTAACTTTTTCTTTTTTCAAAAAAATGACTTATTTTCTTAAAAATATTTTTCCAAAAATTATTTTTTGTCATGCCAAAATAAAACACCAAATATATTTACAAGGGTACTTACCCATATGGGATGTCTCTAACAAGTGTTGTTTTTGCATATGAAGTTAAATCATCTAAAGGTGGAATATAAGGTGGGGTTTTGCTCAAGTGTATGTCCTTGTATAAAGGATCAGTGTTGGGCCAAAACCAAAGAATGTCATTTTGCACAAAACTTGGATACACTGCTACACATGCTCTTTTGGATGTGTGAACCTACAAAAAATTAATATATAGTCACTCCTTGTCATAAGTAAATAAAAAAAACTGTACAAAATTATGTGAAAAGTCGAAACATTTAATTAATGATCATTTCACCACAACCTTATTTGGAAAACTCATTGACCTTGAATATATGCAATAATGAGTTAGGAGTAAATCTTAATTTGATATGATAGTAGAGTCATATCCGATTCAATGCGGGCTCCCGGATATGTGTGTGTGGAAACTCCCCGGGACTGATTGAAGGGGGGTGGAAATACCCCAGGTCAATTATTATGCACACTCCGTACCGGACAGTGGAATTCCGGATCTGAGCGTAAATGCATAAATGAGTCTTTTATTGGCCTCAGTTGTCATCTATGCTCTTCAACTAATTTGAGTGTGCACAAGTAGATACTTAAACTTGCATAAAGAGGAACACATAGACACACATGTCCTACTTGGCATAATACAAGTAGGACATTACATAGGTTGTGAAATATCATGTAGGACGTCACATGGGATGTGTGTGTCTAGCTGAGACCAAGTTAAAAGACATGTTTATTTATAATGTCAATGGAAAATAATGTACGTCATTAACCTAAATGTAAAATGAGAAGTTAAAAAAAGTTTAAAGTGTGATTCACTTTGAAAAACATCTAAAAGGAAAATCCAAGGATTATGATAGGATGGACAAAATACTTTCAACCCTAATCAGAAATTTCGTGTTTGAGCCTTGAGCTGAAATGAACTAAATAACGTAAAACAGAAAAAAAAAAATGTTACATATATTATCAAATGATTTTCTTAATAGATGTGTCAATATGTTAAACGACAGATAAAAAAGGAGTAGTAATTACATGAAGCTTGTCTCTAGGAGCCTGAGGAATGAACTTGCAATCACCAGAACCACTAAAACACCAACCATGATACACACACTGCAATCTTCCCCATTGATCAATTCTCCCTTGAGAAAGTGGAGCCAATCTATGAGAACAAGCATCATCCATCACTCTCCATTCCTCCAAATTTTTATCCCACCACACTACTAAATCAATTCCCATCACTTTTTTCCCATGTGGCCTTCTCTTATCAAGTTCACTTAGTGGCATTATTGGATACCATTGTGCATACCAATCAAATTTCTCTTTTTCTTGATTTTTTTCATTTTTAGTACTAATTTCTTGTTCATCATTTGGAAGTAGTTGTTGTGGTTCATTAGTTGAATTAAAAATATTGGTAGTGAAAAGATTGAATCTTGACTTGTGGGGTTGTTGATGATTTAGAGAAAAAGAAAAGTTTCGTTTCTTCTCACATATAATTCTTGAAAATCTAGGTGTTTTCAAGTTGAAGAGAAATGGTGGAAAACAAGTAGAAATTTTAAGAGCTTCCATATAGCTAGCTAGTCTTCAAGTGTATGCTTCTTTTTCTTGTGTCAATCATTTATATAACTCTAACTATTCCTTTGTTCTTTTTTAACGTGATACATGTGTGCAAATCAAGTACGCTAAATTAATTATATTAAAAGTATGGATTACTTACAAATATTAATTAGTTTTTTTTCCTTCATTAAAGGACTCTTTATAATTTAAAAAAATTGGCATAAACTATTTTCCTAAAATAATCGTTATTTAATTATTATCTAAATATTTTTAAAAAAAAATAATTAAAGTTAAACTATTAAATCTTTACTCATTTTTAAAATAAAGGCTTCTAATATATAGTAATTTATAATTTTAATACTTTCTTATTTCAATAATATTAAAATTTTAAAACTTTAAATTAATTATTCAATTTTCTAGAAATCAACGAGTGCATAAATGCCAACTAAGAATTTAAAAGAGAAAAGACGTAAAATCCCTTCTGAACTTGTCCGCGCAACTTACTTTAGCACTTCAATTATACGGGCGTTTTTTTACCCCCTAATTTAATCTGAAGTGAGTTTAGTTACCCCTTAAAGGGTGATGTGACAAAATTTGTATCACCAACTTTCTAAAAGCGGGTGAGACAAAAAAACACCAAAAAACTTATACATGTCATCTTTTTATTGAATGACATACTTAATAATTTATTTTATTAATTTTTAAATTTCAATTAACTTCTCTTTCTCTGCATCTTCTTCTTCCTTTCTTTTTCTTTTCTCAAAACTCTTTCTCTTTCTTATTTTTTTTATTTAGTTCAAGGTAAACATTTACTCTCAAAAATAGATTGTGGAGATTTCGCCCAATTCATTGATAAATTAACATTTTATGCAAATAATTTTTTTAATTTTTGAGGAAGATGGTATGATGTAACTAAAACTGAACTGAAATTGCAATTGAAATTGAAATTTGAATTATAATTTGTAGATTGAGGGGTAAATTCATTGATGGGTTTAATTTTTGGCTCAGTTTTAGATATAATCATGGTGGGTGTTGGAGTTGTTGGTTTAATGTGGAAATTGACGTCTACAAATGAAATATAAAATCTATTTTCTTACGAAAAGAAGAAAATTGAAGAAGTTTTTTTTTATTTTTTACATAAAGAGAAAATCATTATATAATGGAAGAAGAAAAGTTTGAAAAATTTTTTACTGTAAAAGGAAGAGTTGTTGTTGAGAAGGTGACAAACATTGGGGGGAAGACAATAATGATGAAAAAGAAACAATTATTATGGAGATTTAAGTAATTAATTAGGAATTTAGTTAATGTACATGTGGATGAATGAAAATGTGTGTGACTCAACAACACCCAATCTTCAAATGGGCCGGTGACGGGAGGATTGAAAAAAAAAACACTTAAAAGATGCTAAGGGGTATTTAAACACCTGTATAGGTAAAGTGCTAAAATAAATTGTGCGGACAAATTCAACGAATTTTATTTTATGTCTTTTCTCAATTTAAAATAAGGGCACCATAATGTTATGCTCTCCAATATCTTCTCGTTTTCCGTCCCAAAGTATCAAATTCTTTTACCCATATAAAAATGGAGCCTACACTCTGATTGAATTTTATTTGGGTAAGAGATTTTTAGGGTTTCTGTAGCAAATTTTTATCTTCAATCTTTTACCCATAAAAAGAATTAATACATAATGCACTAGCTACAGATTTGATGTAGACATTTTATTTATATATTAAATAAATATAGATAGATACATATCCAATCATTAATTCTAGAAGAAAATAAATTATTCTTATTCATTATACTTGACACATGTGTCTGTGCTAGCATGAATTCAATATATGTTATTTTTTTAATCTCAATTTATGTGATATAGATAGAATTAGGAAATTCAATTAAATTTTAATATGATTTTTAGTTATTTTAAGTTGTTAATTATTGTGATTTATAGTATTGTAATTTTTAAATAATATATGTTAGTTACTCTCCTTGTTCCAATTTATGTGATATTGATATTTTTTTAGAATCAATTTAAATTTTTTATGTCTTTTAATTTTTTAATTATGATCTATATTACTTTTACGTCATTTTTAAACAATATATGTTACTCATCTATCCATATTTATGTGACACTGCTTCGATGGTCAATCGAACTTTTATACGTCTTTTAAATATTTTAAGTTGCTAATCATTGTGATTTATAATATTTCTTACGTAATTTTCAAATAATATATATTACTCAATTTGTCCCAATGTATGTAGCACATATAGAATTACAAGAGTCAATTAAATGTTGTTAATTATTGAGATTTACAATACTTTTTACGTAATTTCCAAAATTGAATACATAGTACTTCTTTTGTCTCATTTTATGTGACACCGATAAATTAATTTGAAGATACATATCTAAATTCATTTTTTTTTTCATACAAACAGTTTAGCAATGGATTAACAATAAATTAAAATCCATATCTAAATTCATATTTTTTTCATAAGACATTTTTGTTGTCAAATGAGGTAAACACAAACAGTATGCAACTTATAAATGTCGATGAATCGGTGTGAATTGGAGGAATAATGTTGTAATAATTAGTAGGTATATTATACTTCGTTATTTTTTTGTGTTAAACTATGATTAGAGGTTTACGAGAGCTTTATCACAAACCAAATTCAATATTTTTGTATAGTTTTGTGGTGTGTTTTTGTGTATCAATTTTAGTATTAATATAATTTATATAAAAAAATAAATATATAATTTATATTTTTCTATATTAATAACAAAATTTTATTCACTATTTTTAATTTTACTTCTTAATTATTAATGTGATGATAAATTTATTATATTTTTTTTTTTATTCAAAAGATTATACTATAATCATGTCTACATGACAACAACAACCATTTAAAAAATCTAGGTGTTTTCACGTTGAAGTGGACTAGTGTGAAAAACAAGTAGAATCTTTGAGAGCTTCCATATTTCTTTTCCTTGTGTCAATTATTTATATCATATCCAAGTACTCTCTCCGTTCATTTTTAAATGAATTTTGTCTTTTTTTAAAAAAATAAATCATGAATGAAAATTTTATTTTATTATGATATTTATATTAATTAGTAATAATTTTAATGGATTTAAGAAATAATTTAAAGAATAAATAATTCATGTAAAGGTTAAAATAATTTATAATATGTAAGTGTGTGTATATATATATATATATATATATATATATNNNATATATATATATTTCTTCTATATATACTAGATAATCAAAGGCCCATTTACGGGCCCAATATTATAATATTAAGGAAAAATTATAGAAATCCCACATTTTAATTTACTTATTATCATTATCCCATATAAGTTTTACAAATATCCAAAATCCCTCATTTTCGCGCATCAGATTAGTGTATCAGCGCTTATAGTATTGTATCTCGCGCATCAGATTAATGTATCAGAGCTATATAAGTGCAGACGCATGCATCAACACTTATATTATTGTATCTCGCGCATGTTTCAGCGCTTATATTATTGTATCTCGTGCATCAGATTAATGTATCAGCGCTTGTATTATTGTATCTCGTTCATCAGATTAATGTATCAACATTTATATTATTATATCCGTTTGAGGGATTTCTATAATTATAAACTTTTAAGGGATAGATTGTAATTTTGCCTTAAAAGTATGCGATTTCTGTAATTTGCCCATATATTAAATTATAGTATAACTTACAAAAATTCCTTACATTTGGGGTTTAATTACATCTTATTCCAAAAGTTTCTTCAATTACAAAAATCCCTGAGTTTTATTGCTCTCGGATACATTTTTTGGTTGTTCAATATATTGCAAATGATACATTATTTAATTGAAGGGATGCATCCGAGAGGGGAAAGGAATGGATGCAAGGGAGATAGGGATATGTCCAAGAGGATAGAGATGTATTTGAGAGGGAATAGAGATTATCTTAAGTTGTATATTTATGTAATTTTATTATATTATATATGTTTATTTTTTTTTTAAATGTTAATTATGAATATTTTAAAACACGATATAGAATGAATTGCACTTTATAATAATTTTCTTTTTTGTATTTCAACTAAATTAATTGAGAAATTTATAAGTTTTTTAAGTTTCCATAACTAAAATTTAAAAATATATCTCTCATACTCATTTTAATATTATGTATAACACATACATTGAATCAAATAATAATAACATTGGTATTTTTTCATAACCTATTTCAAAACTCTTTGTATTATCAAGCTTTTATTATGTAGAAGAGTTATTTATATTATCAAACTTTTGTTATGTATAAGAGTGAAGAAGTAGGACGGTCCTTATCACATTTTTGATAAAAATCAAATGGACCATATTATTTTTCAGAGATATTTTTTTAGACTCAATTAATGTGGAACAATATTCTTTTTATATGTTGCAAATAGAATGTCACATAATAGAAAATAATCTAACTTTAAAATACTCCTTTTACTGTTAACAAAATTATTTATAGTCATACAAATAGTCAAGGAATATTTAGACCACAATTTTTTTTTAAATTATTTCTTTCATAAACTTTTTGTCAAGTCAAATGGTGTCATATAAAATTGAAATGGAGGAAATAACAAAAGATGAGGAGAAAGAAGACTATGCTTTACTTCATATCTTATATAGTACAAAATCGAGAAATAGTGCAAAATAGGCCCTTATCTATGGGTTAGGACTCAAAGTCCTTCTTGAGTTTTCATATGGAGCGGTAATAGTACTTCATATTTGCAATATTACTGCACTTTCGATCCTTCCCCAGTTTTTTGTCTATTTTTCAACATTGATTTTATCCACAATTTATGTATGAAATGTTCAATCGTCTTTTTATATATTTAGAATAATAACTTTTGTGAGAAAAGGTGAGAAGTGGAACACCTTGTTTTGTTTAGTAGAAAATGTATTGCAGCTAAAATCAAGAGGTTCATCACATAATTTTCACGTGCAATCATACAAACTTTTCTTTTCTTGCAACGGCATATGTTAAGGTGTCCTTAGTTTACCTACAATAATATTTCTACTTAATAGAACAAGATGCTCTTATTCTCATCTTCTCTCACGTGGAAATATTTTAAAAAAATATACATATAAAAAGACTATTGAATATTACATACATAAAATTGTGGACAAAATCAATATTAAAAATAGGCAAAAGTCTTGGAGAAATAAAAAATGCAGTAATATTATAAACACAAGATACTATTACTGTTTCATATGAAAAATCAAGGATGACATTGAGTCCTAACCCCAAAATAAGGGACTATTTGGGGCTTTTTCTTAGACAAAATCAATAAAACATTTAGCAACAAAGAGAATTTCAAAGGAATTTTCATCCATGTTGAAACAATGTACTATCCATAATGAAACAATGTATGAAAAGAATAAAAAAGCATTACAAAATTTACGTGATAGAAATTATAATAGCTTAGTAAAATTGTTTATAAAACATTTTAATTAAATAACATCAACTGATGATAAAATAATAAACATTTGAAACTTATTTTACATAATTCTACATATTTTGATTTTTTTCAATTAAAAAAAATGGAATAATATTCCATACCTAATATAGTATATATAGATAAAAGTAAATTACGTAATGTATTTTAAGGAGATAAGAACTATTTGATTTATAGACATGTCATATGTTAATTGTCATAATGAAACAACATGAAAATTATAGGATATAATTTACTTATAGTTGAAAATTGCTTATGAAAAAATGGATTACAAACTATATATTTAAATAAGTTATGTCATATGCATATTAGTGTAAAGAAATTTCACACTATAAATTTATTTACTTATTGTAATATGTAATTTATTTTTATTATGAAAATTTACAAATTTGATGTTTTTTGAAAAATTGGTATGAATATTTTTAAGTGACCTCATAGTATGAAGTAAAGTATAGAAGAATATTACTCCCTCCGTCCCATTTTATGTGATACAATTTCCTTTTTGGTCAGTCCCAAAAAGAATGTCACATTTCCTAATATGGTAAGTATTTAAAGGACAATTCTTCTTTTTACCTTTGTTGGTCCCACTTAATCTTAAAATAATACTCCAATACATTTATGAGGAAAGAGAAAAGTGAGTCTACTTTTTAAAGGGCAATTTGGTAAATATTTCAAAGTCTTCATTTATTTCTTAAACTCCGTGTCCGGTCAAATGTTGCCACATAAAATGGGATGGAGGGAGTACTTAAAATAAATTATACAATATCTTAATATAATGTAATTGAAAATGTGGGTCCATATTAAATGTCACATCATTAGGATACACATGGCATTTAGAAAAATATATTTGGTTGTACAATCATTATAAATCTCTTACCATTTTTTTGATGCCATAACATAGAAACAAACATTTTAGAATTTTTATGAAATGATAAATTTACCCCTATATTGCATACATATAGAATTTTTAAGGATATAATGGTATTTTGGAAGATCGGTTTGCTTAAAAGGGGTTGTGTTTTTGGCTTCTTTTTTTTTTGGTTTTTCTGTTTTTTCATCCGGTGTTCGATATTTACATTGAAGCCCGATTAAATTTGGATTCGCGCCAAGAAGTTTCACATTAAGGATAAAGTGCTCTCTAACAAAGGTGACTCTGTACCCAAGGGGAATCAAACCCGAGACCTCTTGGTTAAGGATGGAGAAGTATTTACCACTCCATCACCATCCCTGTTGGTGTGTTTTCCGCTTTATTCTTTAGACCACATCAACAGCTGCATAAAAGACCCATCTTTTTCTGTTAAATTACAGATGATGTCATTCACTGAAATATCAGTGAATGTGGTGGGACCCATTGAAGACACTAGTGGTCAATTCCCTCAACTTTTGCCTTATTTATTATTTTTAATAAAACACTTTTGGGCCATTTTATTTATGAAACTAGATATTGGATCCGTGCCAGCGGAGTCCCACATAAATGTTTTAATTTATTAATTATTGTGATTTATAGTGTTTTTACGTATTTTTAAATAATAATATTTTATTCTCTTTGCTCCATTTATGTGGAACTAATGAAATTTTGAGAAACAATCAGACTCTTTATATGTGTTTTAAATATTTTAACTGGTTAATTATTGTAATTTATAGTATTTTTTGTGTAATTTTCAAATAATGTATATTATTTCTCTAGTCCCAATTTATGTGGCATATATATAATTTTAAAGTGATTTACAATACTTTTTACGTTATTTTCAAACAATATAAATTACTTTTTTTGTCTCATTTTTTGTGACATTGATAAAATTTCAAGAGTCAATTGAATTTATTATACTTGTATATATTTTAAATTATTAATTATAATGAATAATTTAATATTTTTTATCCATTTTTTAACTATAGAAAAACTAAAGAAATAAGACAAATAAATTTAAAGACTATGACTCTTGAAACTCTCTATTGGAGTATATAAGTTATTAATTATATAAGAGGAAATACATAATTACCCTATTCAACTATAACACTTTTTTTAAAAAGACACTTAAATTTTATAAGGGTCCTAGTACCCCACTAAATAATTTAAAAGTGATATAAATATCTCATTTTCCAGTTAATCTCACTTATAAAGAAGAAGGTGTAAGCACGCACTAATTATAGTTTGCCACCTGTCAATTTTATATAATTTCCTAATCTTTGTTTTTTTTTTTTTTTTAGTTTTAATTCTTTATTTTTTGCTTTCTTCGCTTAACCCATCCGTTGTTCTTCTTCGTTGTGGAGTGGCCGCCATTGCTACAACACCATTTACAACACTAAATCAAAATTAAAATTGGAAAATCAAATCCTCTTTCAAAATTTATTGTTTTCAAATTAAAATTTCTATCAAAGTCTTCTTTTTGTGTGTTTTGCCTTTGATTTTTGCTCTAAATCAACTTGAGTTGTATTTGAAAATAACATTGAAATAACGCCGACGATTCTATCTTCGAAGTCGCCATCATCTTCCCGGAGATTCTCACCCCAGCCGGTCAAGGAGGAGGAGGAGAAATCTGAGGATGAAACAACAAATTTGTTGTTGCTTCCGTTATCAATGAGATTTTTTTGTCAGTGATTTTTCTTTTATGTACTGAGATTGTGTTATTTAGTTACAATTAAATCTCTCCGTCGAAATCTAATCTAAATGAAAAACGAAAAAAGAGCAAAAAAAAGAAGAAAAAAAAAAAACTTCAAGCTCTCCTTCAATGGTGAAGCTCAAGAAGGAGAAGAAAAAAAATTAACAGTAAAATAAAGATTATTTATATAGTTAATAAAAAAAATTGCAAAAGAAAAATTTAATCTTACTTTTTTTTATTTTCATGCTCGGCAGGCGAGTGATATACACTCTCTCTATAAAATATCAAAAAATGGTTCAATAATTTCACATTAATCTAGTTAAGTGGTGTATTAGGACCCCCACAAAGTTTGAGTGTCTTTTTCAAAAATGCATCTTACTTTAATGGGGTAATTATGTATTTCCTCATTATATAACAATCAAATAAGAAAATGAAGTGCCAAAAAACTATTAAAGTGGGGCCCACAAAACTCCCAGAAAGATAAAGGAAAAAGGCTGACACATATATGAAGAAAAATGCAAGTGGACCAAATATATGGTATACGGAAAATTTGACACGTGAATCACATTATGTTCCATTTTCTGAAAAATGGGCCAAAGTTCCTTCTCTCTCTTACCTTTTAACTTTTCAATTTCTTGTTTTTATTTTAACCAATATTTCAAATTTTGCTATTTTTCTTATCTTTAAATAATTTTAAAAGTATAAATTAGCCTAATTCATCATACTCCTAATATTTGGTATTATTTTTCAATCCTATATTATATAAATTACTAAATTAATTATTAAAATTATTTATCAATTAACAAAATTAAATTATCATTTTTTTTTATTTTCATTACCCTAGCAATTATTCTTTTTGAAAGTATAAACAAAATTTGTAAAATTGTAAAAAAAAATATCTTAAAGAGTAAATTATCATTTATATTAATAATTTCTTAAAGAACGTGTAAAAAAAGTAAAATAACTAATATGAAAAACGAAAGGAGTATAAAATCAATTTTTTTTTCTCTTCTCAATAATTTCATAATTTTCTATTTTTGTAAACACTTAAATGTATCCAATATTCTCCAACAAGAAAATATAATAGAAAG
Source organism: Solanum tuberosum (assembly GCF_000226075.1). Taxonomy (NCBI): domain Eukaryota; kingdom Viridiplantae; phylum Streptophyta; class Magnoliopsida; order Solanales; family Solanaceae; genus Solanum; species Solanum tuberosum. The sequence continues at coordinate 10,302 of NW_006238942.1, read as the reverse complement.
ACCATTTGTAATCTTGACAAATAATCACATAAGTTTTGTTTCTATTTTCATGTAATCCAAAATCGAAAATCATCCATAAACTCCTATATACTTACATACATATTCTCTCAATTTATATGATATATTTTTATTTTTGAAATTCAAGCTATGTGAAATTTAATTAATATTTTAATTTTTTTATTATTATTATATTAACATGATAAGAGTTGCAACTTATAGTGTTTATTAAAAAATATAACCTTCTCACTAAGTTGCAATTCAACCTAAAATATTATTAGTTGCAATTCTTATCATGTTAATATAATAAAAAATATTTATAAATTGAATTTCGAGAACAAAAAATAATAAATTAATAGAGAGAGAAAAATGAAAAAAATAATTAATTATATTTTGATTTTGTTGATTTACATGTAATTTTAAACAACTATTTATCTTTATCCTAAAAATAATACAATTGATTATGTATGAGGTTAAGACCACATATCTTAATTTAACTTTTTTGAATACGTAATTATTTGACTTTAAATCTAAATTAATATTAATATATTTATCTCTATTTGATTTTTAACAAATGAACATTATGAATCATCAAAATGATAAATAAAATAAATTACTAATTTTAGGACATTACTATTTTTCTATTGAAGAATTGGAGAAATAATGCGCAAAAGAGGTAATAAATTACTGATTTAGGATATTATTATTTTTATTGTGTAATGAAATATATTTAAAATTTAAAATTTTACAAAGTACTCTACATAGAGGGGGGTTAAATACAAGGTGGGGTGGAGGATTGAGAATAGAAATAGAAAAGTTATAAAGATATGAACCCACAAAATAAATTTTTATCTATTAAAATAATTCCTCATACAACTATGACATGATGTGCAACTACCATAAAATTTTTCCATGTTATACTGAAAATAATTGAAAAGTAGTGTGATTTTTTTGTCCACAACTGAGAAGGTACATGCATAGAAAAATAAAGTACAATTAGTGGTGGCAAAAGAAAAAGAAAAGTTATAAAGATATGGACTCACAAAATGAATTTTTATCTATTAAAATAATCCCTCATACAACTATGACATGATGTGCAACCACCATAAAAATTTTCCATGTTATACTGAAAATAATTGAAAATAGTGTGATTTTTTTTGTCCACAACTGAGAAGGTACATGCATAGAAAAATAAAGTACAATTAGTGGTGACAAATGGGTGGGTTGGATCAAATTTGAGCAGGTTAAAAATGGGTCAATATAAAATGGATAATAATTCAACCCGTCCATATTTGATATGGGTAAAAATGGATTGGGTAACAAATGAATTGGGTAAAATACTAGTTTACTCATATTTTATCCATATTTTCATGAGTAAATAGTACTCTACTTAAGAATTCAACATGAAGAAAATATTTTAATCTTTTTTTAGATGAAAATATTAAAAATGCTTCATTTAGTTTTATTGTATCATAAAAGTCAAAAAAACAATCCTAACCTTTCAATATAGAATAAATTTATGCAATAACAAGGGGAAAATATTTTTAATTTCAAAGTAAATGAATAGTTGCATTTTAGGACTAAAACATGCTTAATGCACTTTAAGGCTTAACCAATGTCAATACTACTACATAATTTGCTTATTTTACATTATTATTTATTATCCAATATAAAATTAAACAAATATAAAAATATTATTATAATTAACAAAAGAAATGTACATTTAAAATATATATTTTTGGAGGGCCAAAGACTTCACCTTTTCAATTATAGAGAAAAATAATTAGTTCTATAGAAGTACATAAAAAGGAAGAGAAGTTATAGTTTATTTTTAGTGATATCATGAATTTTGAGTGAATAAACGTTAGAATAACCCATTTGACTAATTCATATTTTACTCATATTTTTATGGGTTGAATATGGGTATCAACCCATATTTTATTCATTTAAAAAGTTACTCACCCAACCCATTAAAATATGGACGGGTTAGACGGATTACCAAAATATGGGCTCATTTTGCGAGAACTAATTACAATAGAACTTAAGCAAAGAATTATTAAAGTACCAAAAATAGCCCCAATTTGTAAGTTGACAACACAACGGAGAGCTGCTTCTGAGGCATCTTCTATATTATATAGAGCATGTCCATTGATGAGATTGGAATTGGTCCTAAATATATATTTTTTAAAATAAAATATTGTTAATTCAGATTGAAAATGTATATATTAAATAATATTTTTTAAAAGTGTTATATTACATTAAAATAATTACAAATATTAAATATTTAATTAATAGTCTTATATGATTTATAATATGTTAATTACAAAAATTATATAGTTGAAATAATAATAAAATAATCAAAAAATAAAATACAGAGTGTGAATAGTAATTCTTCAATCCTCTCTATAAATGAAGAATAGAGAGTGAAATAGAGAATGATTGGAGAGAGCATTCTCTATTTTACTCTCCAACTAATAGAGAATATAGAGTAAAATGAAGGTGGATTGGAGATAATTTTATAGGTTTTTTGTTTTCAAGATATTCATAATTGATAAATATCAAGATATTCATAATTGATAAATATGATCTTTAAAATCAAATTATGATTAAATATAAATATTTTTTTAAAAATACAAATAATATCATATAAAATAAAATGAAAAAGTCGATAGAATCCTTACGCTCCAAAGAGAATTTATCGTGATTGAAAACATCTTCCTCTACTATATTATATTTTTAGATAATTGAAATTTAAAAATTTAATTAGAATATCAATAGTATATAAAATTTGTAAAAATAAATTATGCATAACTTTATCCTAATATTTTGTATATATATGTTTTATAATGTTGGGCCCGAGCTGACACGTGTCATTTTTCTTAGTGTGTGTGTATGTAACACCCCGTTATTTGAAAGAACTAAAATTAGAAAGAACCATTTTTGGAAAGAATGAAAATCTGAAAGTTGGCAAGTTATGGTAAGTATGAGTTTTGAGTCAACTTCAAATGATCATAACTCCTAGTACATGATGAGTTATGTGGGCTACAAGATATCAAATGAAAGTTCTTTGAATTATCTTTCCAACGCCACCAAATTTTCTAGTTTTCGAGTTTGTATGAGGGAGATATGCCCATTCGAAATCGGACTGTCTGATTAAGGAAAGTTACTCGGATTTTGGAAGGGTATTTCGATCTTTTCATTACCCAATTAATTAAATCAATTTTTAGTAATTTATTTGGGGTCTAAAATGAATTGGTTCAGTTTACGCACTCAAATTTCACTCTAGGGTTTTTAGAGAAAGAACTCAAGAGGAGAAAGGAGGAGAAAAGGTCAATATTCGTCTAGTTCTTGCGATTTTGGTTGCGGAGTTCACCAAAGATTCGATCCTAAGAGATATGTGAGTTTTTCATAGCGTTGGGTTCGTTCACCCACGCACCAATCATGTTTAGTTCCGCGAAATTCGTTCTAGAAAGTTGAAAGTTTATGATTTTGAATTGTATTCTTGAATATTGGCTTTCGTTCTTGAGTTAAGTTGGGATTGTTGAGTTCTTGAGAAAATCGTGTTGATTTTAGAGTCTTTTATAAATAGATTCTTGTGTACATATACTGTGTATCTGAATCTAAAGAGAATTTGAGAAAAAGAATCGAATTAAGGCGAATTGGGGTTAGAAAACGAAGAAGGAAAAAGTCGGGCGAAATTGGCAACCCAGTCCGCGCCGCGGACGTGCCTCCCCTTTTTGCAGAAGATTTCTCCGCGTCGCAGAGAGGTCGCGGACCCCTCTGCCTCAAAATTTATTTCACGACCAAATATTTAAATGCATCTCCGCGTCGCGGACTTGCTTCCAGACAATCATTACTTGATCGTTTCTCATGTTTAACTATCTAAAAACAGTCCTAAACATCACGAGATCTTTCCTATCACAAATCATAACCTTGAATTCATATTTCAAGTTCAAGGTAGAGTTAAGAGCCAAGTTTAGAGAGTTCTTAGAGTCTTTTTCAAAAGTCTTTTGCAAACATTTTAAAACTTGTTTTTATGATTTGAGTAAAGAGTAAAGAGTGAAGTTCATTTCTTCAAAAGAGTATATGGGGACTATCTATTTCAAAGAGTAAATGTTTTTACATTTAATCAAGAAAGGAAACACTGATTTCCAAAAGAGCCTTTGAACTAGTTTTCAGTAAAGAGTAAATGTTTTCACATTTAATCAAGAGAGGAAACACTGATTTCCAAGAGAGCCTTTGGGCTAGTTTTTGAGCAATTATCTCAAATCACAGAAAGAGTTATGCTCTTAATAACATATGAGCTAGTATATTTTGGGAGTAGTATTGAGCCCCGATATGGGGGAGAGTTTAGATAACTCATAGCCCCATAAACCATGTAGCTAACGTGGGTAGAAAAGGATCATACTTTTAGATGATTCCTTAGTGCTTTTTAGCATAGACTAGTGGATTCACTTAATAGTTAGGTTCTATACCCTTGGAAATGTATAGGATGGCCCTGGCAGCATGAGGCAAAACGCTGTATCATCACATATCTCTAAAGTGATGGTTGTCGGTTAGAGAAACTCCCACAATTATATTTTGTATTTTTATATACACAGAGATTACTTGTATATATTTTCACATTCAAACAGAGTTTATATTGTATCCTTGCATACAAACTGAGTTACCATTGTATTTCTAAACACACAGAGTTGTTATCCATGTTTTAAAAAGCTTTTCTTTATATTGCATTTACAATATTTCTTTATATTGAAATGAGTTGAGTTGAGTTGAGACCAGGTATGTTCCTTCAGTTCCTTTCAAGCTTATGTCTTGTTTTAGTATTCCCCTTGCATGCTCGTACATTCAATGTACTGATGTCAGTTGGCCTGCATCTTTTTATGATGTAGATTCAGGTAACCAGGATCAGCACCCAGCACATCGTTGATCCAGTTGAGCTTCAGAGTTGTTGGTGAGCCTCCTTGCTTCCGGAGGATCCCTTTTTTTGTTACTTTATCATTTTAGTTCATTAGGATGTCGTGGGTCTTGTCCCGACGTCCATCTCAATTGTTAGAGGCTTCATAGACGATTAGTTGATATTAGTTCTTTAGTCTTTTCATTTCATTCTATTATGTTGAGACTTAAGTTTGTCTTATTGGCCAGTTGAATGTTTCCTTTATAACATTCTAGTTTACTACATGGATTTATCTTGTTGAGTAAAGTCTTCCTCTGAGTAGTAAGCCATGCCAAGAGTTCGCTTGGGGCCAACAATGGTTCTCGAGTGCCAGTCCCGTCCAGAGTGTAGGCTCGGAGCGTGATATATATATATATATAAATATATACACACAAGTGTATCAATTCTTACATATATCTTACTAAAAATGTCTGAAATTATAAAGTGGGTATTAGTTAAATGTTGACATTAAAAGCGAATATTAATTAATTAAATGACGACATCAAAATCAAGTATTGATTAAATGTCAACATTAAAAGCGGATATTCGTGCACTTCTCTCCTGTTTTCCGTTAAAATATAATGGCGTGAATAATGGATACTTAAGATTATGGCCACATCATAAATGATATCAACTTTTAACAAAAAATAATATAAATCAACTTCTCTTAAAAGTTAATGACATATTTAAGTAGGGTGGACGTTTGGTAATTGGTATTATCAGATTTTGGGTTTAGTAAATTGGTAATTAATACTTAAAAGTGAGATATCAAATATCAAAATTTTAAATTTCAATTCGACAATTCGGTAATCGGCAAATTAAATTTTGATTTGGTATGGTATTCGGTAATACCGTATTGAAGTTATAGCCGATTGTATTACAAATTTAATACTACTTTTCCAATCATTTCTATATATTTTTAATTTGAAGACATGATATAATTGAATATTAACAAGTAAGAAGAATCAAGAAAAATAAATTGATACAACTAAAAGACATGTATTCGGGTTGCTCATGTTCATTCTTTAACTTTCTTCTTTGGACTTGTTGATACATGATCTTCATTAAGTAAATAATTCAATATTCAGAAAATATCAAATACCAAATGGTACTAATGTCTCATACCAAATCCAAACTTGAATACCATAATTCTAAAATTTTACTCCCGAATACCCAATTACCAAATACCAAATTACCAAAAATTTCAATTCAATTTCCGATTTATTATGTCCAGCCCTATATTTAAGTATTTTCGCCTAGATAATAATTAGAAAGAGGAAAGGAAATACAAGATTGCAATCTAGTTTCTTGCTTTTGGATGACCAAAGGTGGTGGGCGGGTCACCCTATTTGTTTTATAGTGGCAATATGTTTTCACGTGATTCCATATATATATTACTTTACTTTACTTTACTTATCATCATACTTTAGAAGTGGTGGTTCCTCAACTACTACCAAACCAATCAAAAATTGCCACGTGGGGCTAATTAATATTTCTTTCTTTTATATAATATTTTCTATTTCTACTTTCTATTTCTTTCTATTTATATTTCTTTCTTTTATATAATATTTTCTATTTCTACTTTCTATTTCTTTCTATTTATATTTCTTTCTTTTATATAATATTTTCTATTTCTACTTTCTATTTCTTTCTATTTATATTTCTTTCTTTTATATAATATTTTCTATTTCTACTTTCTATTTCTTTCTATTTATATTTCTTTCTTTTATATAATATTTTCTATTTCTACTTTCTATTTCTTTCTATTA